>NC_056738.1:179985575-180153075 GCF_019279795.1 Protopterus annectens
CAAACCCTAACGTCATGGAAGAGAAGACAGCAACCGACGCAGGACCCAAGACTTTGGAATTCAGGCCAACTGAGGGCAACCTGCCAGCAGATTACCCAAGTGTAATGACTGTAACAGTGAATACACTCGAGCATCTACATTTTTGGTTAGTGTACACCCCTACCAGTCCTAACCCCAAAGGTAAGAAGGGAGGGAAGATGTGGGCCTGTAAAACTCAAGGAGCTTTCCAGGACACTCGTGGTGAACCCCCTCCTCTAAAGGCAGAGGAGGGGCTAACAATGGAAGACTTCACCTACGTGGCAGAGGGGGTCCGCAAAACCAGGGCGACAGAGACCAGTTCTTTGGGAAGCCCTATCAGCACTCCTGAGAGGGGGCCTGCCTGTCCATCTCTGGAGGCAGTTGGAGGATGCTTCTCTTTGTACCCAGATGCCTGGTTAAAAATAACAGAAGACAGTTTGGTACAAATCATCATATCCAGAACCCCCCCCCCCCATAAGAAAAATCCCGGACCTTCCGCCCAGTCACAGGGAACAAGCAGCCGCAGAGATTCAAAGGTTGCTGGAAAAGAGTCATCCAACCAGTCCCAGCAGACCAGAGAGGTTTCAGAGCTTACTCAAGGTTCTTTTTGGTTCCAAAGAAAACTGGGGCTGGAGGCCCATTTTGGATCTCGGCAGACTAAACAAGTCGGTAAGAAAGACAAAATTCCGGATGGTCACGCTACAGGCAATCTTTCCCTTTTTTAGGGAAAGACAATTGGATGTGCTCGATAGACCTCCAGGATGCATACTACAATATAAAAATGGACAGGCCATCCAGAGATCATCTGCGCTTTTGATTGGGAGCCAGTCATTATCAATTTCACGCTCTGCCCTTTGCTCTCATTACAGCCCCTATTGTGTTCACCAAATGCATGGCAGTAGTCACGGCTCATTTGAGACATTTGGGATTCCAGGTGTTTCCATACCTAGATGACTGGCTCCTCATTGCTGCCTTCTTTTTTTTTATTCTGTCTTTTCCCATTAGAGGTCGCCACAGCAGATAATCTGTTTCCATTTCTTCCTGTTCTCTGCATCTTGCTCTGTCACACCAACCGCTTGGCATGTCCCCTCTCTCACCACATCCGTAAACCTTATCTTAGGCCTTCCTCTTTTCCTCTCACCTTGCAGCTTCATCCTTGGCATCCTTTTCCCAATAAACTCAGCATCCCACCTCAGCACATGTCCAAACCAGTGCAATCTTGCCTCTCGGACTTTGTCTCCAAACTTTCCAACCTGGGCTGACCCTCTAATTTTCTTATTCCTAATCCTGTCTACCCTCCTCACACCCAGTGCAAATCTTAACATCTTTAACTCTTCCACATCTAGCTCTGACTCCTACCTTTTTGTCAATGCCATTGTCTCCAACCCATATAACATAGCTGGTCTCACTGCCCTCTTGTAGACCGTACCTTTCACTCTTACTGGTACTCGTCTGTCACAAATCACTCCTGACACTTTCTTCTCAACCCACTCCACCCTGCCTGTACTTTCTTCTTCACGTCTCTTCCACACTCGCCATTACTCTGAACTGTTGATCCCCAGTATTTAAACTCATCCACCTTCGCCAGCTCTACTCCCTGCATCCTCACCATTCCTCTGTCCTCCCTCTCATTCACACACATGTATTCTGTCTCAGTCCTGCTGACCTTCATTCCTCTGCTCTGTAGAGCATACCTCCACAGTCTCCTTAACCTGTTCCTTATTCTCACTATATATCACAATGTAATCTTCAAACATCATAGTCCATGGGGCCTCAAGTCTGATCTCATCTGTCAACCTGTCCATCACCACTGCAAATAAGAAAGGGCTCAGAGCTGATCCTTGATGTAATCCCACCTCCACCTTAAACGCATCTGTCACTCCCACTGCATATCTCGCCGCTGTCACACTATCCTTGTGCATATCCTGTACCACTCTTACTTACTTCTCTGCCACTTCCGACTTGCTCATACAATACCACAACTCCTCTCTAGGCACCCTGTCCTATGCTTTCTCTAAGTCCACAAAGACACAAAGCAACTCCTTCTGACATTCTCTGTACTTCTCCATCAACACTCTCAGAGCAAACATCGCATCTGTAGTGCTCTTTACTGGCATGAAACCATACTGCTGATCACTAATCATCACCTCCCTTCTATACCTAGCTTTTACTACCCTTTCCCATAATTCCATGCTGTGACTAATCAGTTTTATCCCTGTGTAGTTAATACAGCTCTGCATATCACCTTTATTCTTAAAAATTGGCACCAAAACACTTTTTCTCCACTCCTCAGGCATACTCTCACTTTCCAAGATTTCATTAAATAAGCTGGTTAAAAATTCCACTGCCATTTCTCCTAAACACCTCCAAGCTGCCACAGGTATGTCATCTGGACAAACAGCCTTTCCAGTCTTCATCCTCTTCATTGCTATCCTTACTTCTCCTTGCTAATCCGTTGCACTTCCTCATTCACTTTGTGTCTTTCAGCTTTTCCCGGTTAGGAGTCGCCACAGCGGAACTCCGATCCGCTAATGATTGGCAGTAGATTTTTACGTGCTGGCTTGCCGGGCCTAACGCACAACCTTCAACGAAGGAACGCCCATTCACACATTTTGCCACACAGAAGACGCTCTGAGAATCGAACGGGCAACGTCTAACTGTGAGGCGACAGTGCTATCGCAGCACCACCACCGCAGCACACTTCCTGGTTCACTATCCCCACATCATCCAACCTTCTGTCTCTCTCATTCTCTTCATTCATCAGCCCCTCAAAGTACTCTTTCCATCTGTTCAACACACTCTCCTCGCTTGTTAGTATGTTTCCCTCATTATCCTTTGTCACCCTTACCTGCTGCACATCTTTCCTAGCTTGGTCCCTCTGTCTAGCCAATCAGTGCAGGTCTTTTTCTCCCTCCTTGGTGTCCATCCTTTCATACAACTCTCCATATACCTTATCCTTAGCCTTTGCCACCTCTCTCTTTGCCATGCACCTAATCTCCTTATACTCCTGTCTACTTTCTTAATCTCTCTGACAATCCCACTTCTTCTTCGTCAACCTCTTTCTCTGTATACTCTCCTGTACTTCCTCATTCCACCACTAGGTTTCCTTGTCCTCCTTCCTCTGTCCAGATCTGACAACAAGCACCTTTCTAGCAGTCTGTCTTACTAGCTCTGCTGTAGTTACCCAACTATTCTGTAACTCTTCACTGCCACCTAGTGCCCGTGTTAGCTCTTCTCTGAACTCCACCTCACAGTCACCCTTTTTCAATTTCCACCATTTCATCCTTGGTGCTCCTCTCACACTCCTCCTCTTTGTGATCATCAACGTCATTCTATAGACAACCATTCTATGCTGCCTAACTACAATTCCCCATCACCACTTTACAGTATCCAATCTCCTTCAAACTGGCCCTCCTGCATAAGATATAATCTACCTGTTTGCATCTCCCTCCACACTTGTATGTCACCCAATGCTCCTCCCTCTTGTTAAAATAGGGATTCACCACAGCCATGTCCATCCTTTTTGCAAAGTCCACTACCATCTGACCTTCTGCATTCCTTTCCTTAACATCATACCTAGCCATCACTTCTTCATCCCCTCTGTTCACTTCACCAACATGCTCATTAAAATCTGCTCCAATCACTACTCTCACTCTTGGGTACAGTCATCACCACTTCATCCAACTCACTCCAAAATTTTTCTTTAGCATCCTTCGCACACCTAACTTGCGTAGCATATACACTAACCACATTCATCATTACACCATCAATTTCCAGATTCATAAACATCACTGTATCTGACACTCTTTTCACCTCCAAAACACTCTTGGCATACTGTTCCTCCAGGATAATCCCTACCCCATTTCTCCTCCCATCCACACCATGGTAGAACAATTTGAACCCACCTCCAATACACCTGGCCTTACTTCCCTTCCACCTGGTCTTTTGCACACTCAATATATCAACCTTCCTTTTGTCCATCATATCAGCTAGCTTCTCTCCCTATAAAAGTCATACTGCCAAGATTCAAAGTTCCTACCCTCACTACCACACTCCTAACCTTTCTCCTCTCTTCCTGCATTCGGGCATGCCTTCTCTCTATTCTTCTCCATCTCCTCCTTCAGCCCAACCGTAGCCCAATTTCACCAACACCCAGCTGGTTAACAGTACTGGTGGCAGTCATTGTTAACCCGGGCCTTGACCGATCCAGTATGCAAATCTGTATTGTTTTCCACATATCTCATTTGACAAATGTTTTACACCTGATGCCCTTCCTGATGCAGCCCTTCCCATTTCTCCGGGCTTGGGACCGGCATGAAAAAATGCACTGGCTTGTGCATCCCCAGTGGCTGGGTTGGCTCCTCTTTGCTACCACCAGACATCAACTCATACAAGCAAGGGACATGACTGTGAACCTCTGGAAACAGTTGGGGATTAGTATAAATTCAGAAAAGTCTGCCTTGTCGCCATCACAACATACTGTTTTTATAGGAGTAGAGCTAAATACCATTACCATGACCTTAAACCTTCCACCAGAAAGAGTTTGTGTCCTACGAAAATAGGTCCTGGACCTGCTCCCAAGAGAAAAAGCCCCGGTTTAAATGGTTCTCAAATTGTTAGGGGCAATGATGGCAGTGATCATTATTTTTCCTTAAGGTTGGCTGCATATGCGTGTACTGCAATGGCTCCTGTTCATGCAGTGGTCTTTTCAAGATCTCCCAACGTCACATAAAATCCTGATAACAAATTCCTGCAAGAAGGACCTTCAGTGATGGCTGACATCTCACCAAGTAATTCTAGGTTGCCCCTTTGTTCTACCCACTCCCATAGCCACAGTGATGACTGATGCCTCCCTGATTGGGAGTGGGGGGCATTAACAGGGAAGAACAGCCCAAGGCATGTGGAAGAGATGCGAGCCTCATCTGCATATCAGTGTAATGGAGATGAAAGTGGTACTTCCAGTGTTGCAGTCCTTTCAAGACTCTCTCCCTCTGGGAACAATTGCAATTCAGACAGATAATGTGTCAGTGGTCTGGTACATAAACAGGGAGGGACCAGATCTTGTTCCCTGTGTCTAAAAGGCCTGAGAGTATGGCAATGGGTGACTTCCACCCAGCACTTTCTGATAACATCACACATCCCAGGGAGAATCCAGTGTGATAGACAAACTGATCAGGGCAATTCTGTTGCCTCATGAGTGGTACCTAAAAGAAGAAGTAGCGGAAAGTGTGTTATGTGGCTGGTGCCAGCCTTGCTGAGATCTCTCTGCAACTCCAACAAACACAAAATGCAGCAGCTACTTTGCCCTAATTCCCCTTCAGTGGGATGCCCCAAGGGATGCACTTGTATGCAATTGGCCCCTGGGTATCCTTTATGCCTTCCCTCCTTTCCTTCTGATACCCAAAGTTTTACAGAAAACCAAGGCTCTGGGAAGGAGCATCATTCTAATAGCCCTTTAGTGGCCTCGTCAGATTTGGTTCCCCTTCCTCCAGCCTCATCTATTGGAAGAACCTTGGATTTTGGACCCAGTGCCAGATCTCCTGACTCATTCATCAGGGGCTCTCCATCCTTCTCTTCAGTCCCTCAAACTGACAGCTTGGCCGCTCCAATTCCCAACATAGCCAGGATTCACAACCTATCAGCTGCAGCTCAGCATATTTTAACATCCTCTCATAAATCATCTACCAGGAAGTTATATCTTAGTAAATGGATAAGGTTTTTTTCTATGGGAGTTTCAGAACAATATTGACCCGTATCTGGCTTTAGTTTCATCCATTCTGGAGTTTTTGACTAACCGTTTCAATGAAGGGGCAGCGGCAGCAACCATTAGAGTTCATTTGGAAGCAATTTCTAACTTTCATCTTGGTGACCAGGGGTCTTATGTCACATAGACTCTCCAAAGGTTTTCTCAAGGGTACTGCTCATTTCAGACCACCCATCAAAGCTCCAGCTATGCAATGGAACCTAACTTTTGTTCTTTCCCAAATAATTCTACCCCCTTTCGAACCAGCCTCATCTTGTGACTTGAAATATCGATCATGGAAACCATATTTTTAATAGTTATTACTTCAGAGTTGTAGGCCTTATCCATTAAAACACCCTTATCTGATTTTCCATAATGACTGAGTCTCCCGAATCCTTCATTTTTACCTAAAGTTTGCTTGGAGACGAATCTCAACCAGTCTGTAGAATTGCCTGTGTTTTTCCCTAAATACACTAATAAGATGGAACATATGCTGCACAAACTTGATGTTCACAGATGACTTTGATGCTATTTAGACAGGACCAAGCATTTCAGGAAAACAGATCAGCTCTTTGTCTCCTTTTCAGAGTCAAAAAAGGCACTCCAGTGGCAAAACCACTTTATCAAAATGGTTATACGATTGTATATCCTTCACTTACAGTTCAGTGAATACTCTTTTACAACAGAGGATAAAGGCCCACTCTACTAGAGCTGCATCTACTTCATCAGCCTTTATCGCGCCAAGTTACCATTAGATACTATTTGTGCAGCAGCTGCTTGGTCAAGGCCTCATACCTTCTTCACTTATTACAGAGTAGACAAGGCCTCCAGGGGCAGGGCTTCCTTTGGTTACACTGTCTTGAAGAACATTCTCCCATGAGCCACCCGAGAAAGATGTTGTTTGGGACCCATCAGTAAGAATGAACGGCGAGATAGAACAACTTCACATAAAGAAGTTATGTACTCACCATAACGTTCCATGTGAGTTGTTCATCTCACCTTCATTCTTGAGTTCCACCCTCCAACCCCCATCCAGGCTTCTTGAGGACCGAGGTTTCATCTATGTCATGGTTTATTGTCTCTTATCCAGCTTCTATAGTAGCATATTAGTAGTAGTATGTAGCCTGTTGGCAGAAACAAGATCTGAGGGAAGCACAAGGTGCATCATGGGATAGGGAGTTGGCCTCGAGCTGGTTGAAGACCTCGAGCTTTTGCAGTTGGCTGAGTCGGAGCAGAGGATCTGTGCCGAACCCATCAGTAAGAATAAAGGCGAGATGAACAACTCACATGGAACGTCATGGTGAGTACATAATTTTTTTTTTTTGCAGCCCCCCCCCCCTGCACTCCCTACACCCCCTGCAAATTAAATATATCAATTCCGAGATCGCACTACAGTGAAGAGAATGGTAATGTTCCCGTTCCGCACTGTGTAGCGATCTACATTACTGTTCTTTTCACTGTACAGAGATCTCGGAGTTAGTATATTTAGTTTGCAGAGGGTGTGGTGGGTGCAGGGGGGCTTGCCCCCCAGCAAAAATAAGTTTTTAAATATCATGTTTTTTTTTTTTTGTTTTATAATTTCAAGATTCCACAATCTTGTTATTATGGGTACGGGATATTGCATGTCGAGATTGTGGAATTTCGAAATTAAGAAGTGGACCTCTCTCTCTCTCTCTCTCTCATATATATTTTAGTCACAGGAGTTCGAACGTTGTAATATCGAACCATGATGTTTGAAACCCAAGAATTACGAAAACCGAGAAGAGTGACACCCCCCCCCCAGGGAAAAAAATCGCTGTTTGGGTACAAAAAAAAAAAAAAAAACACTTTAAACTTAAACTAATGGTGAGGGCTTCACCCCCCCCCCCTTCTTAAATATACCAACTCCCAAGATCTCTCCACTGTAGAGGAAATAGCAAAGCCCCGAAAATAGCCCACCGATTTTTTTTTTTCCCCTGGGAAAAAAAAATTGGTGTGCCGTGGCTTCGCTATTTAGTATTTCGAACATATGGGTTCGATATTATAACGTTTGGACTCCTGTGAGTTCTTTGTAATATAGACCCATTACAACAGCAAACTCACAGGAGTCCTAACGTTATGATATTGAACCCAAATGTTCGAAATACGAAAATACTGAAGCCACTCAGGGAAAAAATCGGTGGGCTGTTTTCGGGGCTTTGCTATTTCCTCCACTGTGGTGCAATCTCGGAGTTGGTATATTTAAGAAGGGGTGTGTTGGGGTGGGCAAAGCCCTCCCCATTAGTTTAAGTTTAAAGTGCATTTTTTTTCCCTTTGGTATCACAATAGCGATTTTTGTTTCCCCCTGGGGAAAAAAATCGCTGTTCTCATTGTTTTCATAATTCTTGGGTTTTGAACATCATGTTTCAATATTATAATGTTCGAACTTCTGTGAGTTCGACGATGTGTGTGTGTGTGTGTGTGTGTGTGTATATATATATATGTGTGTGTGTGTGTGTATATGTGTATATATATATATATATATATATATATATATATATATATATATATATATATATAATCTATGAGGCATATTTAAGTAGGGTGTGGGGCGCAGGGGCCCTTGCCGCCCTGCAAACACTTTATTTTAGTTAATTTTTTTCCCCCACTTTTAAATTTCGAGATACCCAAATCTCGATGTTTTGAGTTTGGTATCTCAAAACTCGAGATTTTGGTATTTCGGGATTTAAAAGTGGACCCATATATAAATATATATATATATATATATATATATATATATATATAGAGAGAGAGAGAGAGAGATATAAATATAGACATATAACATATAACACACACACACATATATATATATATATATATATATATATAGTGTGTGTATACATATTTAAAGTTTCTCTCATGGAAGACTACCTTGCTTCTGGCCATCACTTCAGCAGGAAGAGTATCCAAGCTCCAAGCACGAATGGCTATAGAGCCCTTCATCATTTTCCATGCTGACATAGTCTCCCTCAGGACTAACCCATCCTTCATGCCAAAAGTGGTGGTAAGTGTGGCTCTCAACCAATCCATTCATTTGCCCACCTTTTTCCCTAACCCACAAAACAAGGGGGAAAGAATACTGCACTCTCTAGAAATGTACATACAGCTCAGATTTTATTTACACAGGATTAAATCATTCTGAAAGACTGATCATTTGTTAGCCAGCTTTGCTGCAGGAGCAGAGGGCAAAGCATATCCGAACCATTTCCAAATGGATAGCACACTGCATCCATTTCTGCTACAAGCAACACTGGAAACCTTCCCCTAAGGGGCTCAGAACTCACTCTGTCAGAGCAACCTCCAACTCTACAGCTTTCCTCAGAGGAGTCCCCACCATGGACATCAGTTCATAACTTCACCAAGCATTACCACCTACCTATCTTCTCCAAATCCAGGGCAGGCTTTGCCACTGCAGTCTTGCAGGGCATCCTAGTCAGCCCCAGTCTTCTTGACTGCCTCCACCCTTTTTCTCAGCTTTGAGAATCGACCCAAATGTGATGACTGCAACAGTGAAACAAGAACAGTACAGTTGTGTACACTTACTGTGAATGTAGATATTTGAGTGTATTCACTGTTGCAGTCCTGGTTTCCCTCCCTCCATCCCCCTTTCGCTCTCTCTCTCTTATTTCAGGGAACATTTTGGTATTTACTTTCTACTGGTGGGGTTCTTCCACCATATCCTGGCTCCCACTTGGGGGCTCCTGACAGGGCAAGAAAAACTGATGTAATGGCGTTGGCTGCCTTACTTTATATTGCTGACAACCTGACATCAGTCCTGAAGCGACAGCAACCGACGCAAAAATACTAAGCCTCTGGTATTCGCGCTGAGGGCTACCCTGGCATGGATAACCTAAATGTGATGACTGCAAAAGTGAATACACTAGAACATTTACATTTATGTTAAGTGTACACAACTGTACTTTATGCCAGGTGTGGTAACACATCTGATAAAATTGATTTCATCAAGCTTGATGCTTTGAAAGCCTTTGATTGTGTAACTATAGCTTGTGTACGGGACGTGCTCAAATGTTCATTTCTGCATGAGATAATCAGTCGGTCCAAATCTATATAGGGTGATTGCAGCTGAAATTAACCTTAATAACTAGTTAACCAGGAAAATTGCTAGCAGCACAGGTATTGGGCAAGGATGTCCAGTGCCAACTTTCTTATTTATAACTGTTAATCCATTGTTATACAAATTATATGGAAGCTTAATGCTTTGATAACCAGTTAGCGTTGTCGCCCCACAGCAAGAGGGTCTCTGGTTTGATTCTCAGCTGGTGTGCCTTCTGTTCGGACTCTGCGTGTCCGCCCCATGGTCGAGTGAATTTAATGACATGCAGGTAGGTACATGTGTGTGTGTGTGTGTGTCTTCTTTGAAGGCTGGGCACCGGGCTGGCTACTTGACACTGTAAAAATTCACTGCCAGTCACTAGTTGACTGGAGTTTCCCTGTGGTGACCCCTAACCGGGAAAACCCGAAAGACAGTTAGTTAATACTTTGATAACCTCTATGGATGATGCAGCTTTAATTACCATCCATTATAACTCATATTTTGAGAATTCACAATTTACTCTTTGATGCTTGGGCCTTAGTAGGGTGTGTTGTAAAGTGTGACAGTTATGATGGGATGCAGTTACAGGTTGTTTGGAAATTAATGCAGATGTCTCAAATATAAAGATTTTTTCATTTTAAGGTGTTATGCACAGTAATAAATAAAATTGACATATTTCTGTACTATAATAATTTGCATTCCCTAAAAAACTTTTGCCTAATTGTATGGGTTAACATTGTGAAAATGTTTATCTTACAAAATTTATCACACAGAATTTATCACCACCTACTTTTTGGTGGTGTAATAAAAGTAAGTGCATACTTTTTCAAAGTCATTTTTTTATGAAGAGTTGATTCAACTTGAATTCCATGGGCTGTAATCTGTTCCCCCTCAAAATTGTCGAGGATTAGTTTCATCAGACATTTTAAAGTATATTATTGCAGCAGCCTTCTTAAATATCGGTTATGTTCAGTACAAAGATAGTTGGTTATAAATTCCTTAATAATTCTACATACAAGTTTCATTACCCTTTTTATTTGGTTTGTTTTGAAGTGGTTATTTTTCCATAGGAATTGCATCAAATTCATGATTTTGTCCTCATTAAGCCAAGTTTTGTATTTCTTTCTTTACCTTCTTTAAGATTGGTAAATTGTAATATAGCTAAGATTCCATCTGAAGTTGTTAATCTTCCTATTCGTCACTGATGAGTTTGGTTCTGAGCCCTTTGAACCTAGTCAGCCTTATACCAAGCTTGCGTGCACCAAAAACTCACGAGCTAAGCTGCTACCCAGAGTGCCCTTCACTCATTTACCTCAGATCTCGTTTGCCGCACAGCCATATAGCAGCATTTCACCGAGCTCTCCAGCTAAATGTTATATTTTTCTAAATTTTACAAGTTTTTGTGGCTTTTTTTCCTGTTAGTTTTCTAATTTCTTGTATCTTTACTACACTTAGCTCTACCCACAGGTATTTCCTTTCGTACAATTGTTGGTATTGGCCCTTCTACCCTTTGGTATTCCCAATACCATTGTTGGTATTTCCCTCTCTCCTTCTTTTCTTCACTTTCTTCTATTTTTGTGTGCGTTTCCTATTATGTCTGAGAAGAAAGGGACCTCGGGGTTTAAACACTGCTCTTCTTGCAGTGGTAAACTTTCGAATAGTGACCTTCATGAAGTGTGTGTGTATTGTTTGGGGGTTCCACATTTATCGGCGAAACCTCCATGTGATATTTGTGCCAGTTCCAGTCAGCGGACGCTGAATGAGTGACAAAATAAATTGATCCTTAAGGGCCTGCTTCCTTTGCCTTTTTCAGAGGCTATTTCTGTGTTGGAGGTCTCATTCTCTCCTTCTCTGCACAAGAAACGGCCTTGCTCAGACCCCTCTTCACTGTCACCTGCCAGTGATAGTGGCAAAAGCCATAAGCACAAAGCCCATAAGAGTTCCACTGAGCACCGTACTGCCTCCTCGGTTCCGACCACCTTGACTCCGAGTTTGGCTCCAGTGATTCATACCGAGGTCGCCCCGTCGGCACCTGCCTCGGCTCCGTCTATGGTGCCAACTGCAACCTCTGTTCCGGTCAGTTTGTCTGCCTACATCTCGGCACCGACGTCCCCCATCTCCGTCCCGTCTGTTCCAACAACAACTTCGGAGCTGTTATTGACCTCCACCTCAGCTGTGACCTCGGCTCTGAGCCTGTACTCGGCTCGATCATTCCTTTTGTTGCCGGTTTCCAAATTGGAATAGTTGATGCCATTATGTGATACACCATAAACCCAGTACTCTGTCTGTGGATCCTTTTGCCGGACAAGCCTTCAGTCCCTTTTTGGACTGGCCTGATTCCCCCTCAGGGGCATCGGTAAGGTCCACTAGGAGCCTTTCAGAATTGGATGTGGTGCACCTTTTTGATCAGCTACTGACCGCCAGGGGAATTACAAATTTTTCTAGACCCCATCCCACTCTGGGCTTTGGGTCTACTACACCGGCGACCCCTAGATACTCTCCTCCCTTGGATCCCTCGGTTCTGAGGCTCATATACCTGACATCTATAAGAGGACCCCTTTCCTCTGCGCCAACAGTGACAATGTCTGACGCTCTGAGGCCCCTTTGGGTGTCGGTTCCATCGGAACCCACCCTTCCTCAATCTGATGCTTGGGGGTTCATTTCCGGCCATAGTTCCAGCTGTGTTGCCGAATCCGTTTTCGGGTCCGAGGGTGACTCCTGCCCCGAGTTTGCTTGAGGCTCCGTTCCCGGGGGTGGACCGTGTGGAGCAGGGTGTGACCCCAGTTCTGAAATTGTTTTCCTCGGTTCCTGGCTCCCATACCTTTTCAGGCGGGCCAGCTTTCCGGGTGAAGGAGAGGGTGCTTGCTTCCAGCAATCCTCCTATGTCGGTCATCCCATCAGTTCCCTCTGAGCCGCAGCTGTCAAAAACCACCCCCCCAGGACTCTGAGAGCACAAGGCCCAGATAATCCCTGTTTAGGGTATTCTCCTTTCTGAGTCCTCTTCGGATGCTCCCACCGAAGAACCCCCTCGGAAACGGGTGTATAAGAGGAAACACATGGACTCCCCAAAGGAGTTCCTCACAGAAGATATGGACTACGATGATGGGGAAGGATCCCCACTGTTGCCACCTGATGGTCTCATTTGGAGACATTCTGGAAATCTTGAAACAGGGGGGTGACTGGAACCCCACCAATCCTTTCTTGGAGGAATCCATATTCCTGCAGGCCTTCCGCTCTAGACCCTCTGCTTCTTGGGTGACCCCCCCCCCACCAATGAGTTGATCAAGCTCATCTTGCAGGGGGCGTGGAAGAACCCTGACACCGTTGAGGCCATCCCCAGGAGATCAGATAAAATACTCTTCCCTCCAGAGGATCAACCCATTGGTTTAGAGGTTTGCTAGTAGACGCTATGGTGGTGGCAGCAGCCACGAAAAAGGACCTTGCGGAGGAAAGTCCTGCTGTTCACCCACCCAATAGAGAGTCCCGGGTGGTGGACAGGTTAGGGAAGCGAGTTTTTGCGTCAGCGACCTTTGCAGTCAGGTCTCTGAACTTTTTGGCACATTTTACGAGGCTCCAGAGAGATCTCATCACCGAACTCTCTGGAACCCTTGCGGGTCAAGTTTCGAATGGGGCACGTGATAAAGTTGCTTCCCAATTTGCCACCCTAGAGTCAATATCCAGTTCGTCCATGAGGTTGCTGTCCCACGCAACAGAAGGAGCGGCTAGAGCTGCGTGTGCAGGCGTTGTCATGAGATGCCATGCCTGGATGCGCATTTGTGACCTTGTGGACCCCTTCAAGTCTTCCTTTTTAAACACCCCTATTGAACCATCAGCTCTGTTCGGTACTAAGGTCAAGGATACATTAGCCAGGTGCGAGCAGGATGGGAAGACCTCGTCTGCCATGGGCCTATGCTTTTCCAAACCTCAGCGTTCCTTCTCCAGGAACCAGAGGAGTGGGAAGATGTGGCACAAGAAGTCTCAAGGTCCTTTCTGTGACGCACATGGTGAGTACTCCTCCAGAGGCAGAGGGGGTTCCAATAATGGAAGATGCCCCTTTCAGGGCATAGGGGGTCCCTGGAATCAGTACTCCAGAGATTCCTTTTCGGGAAGACTGTATTAGCGCTCCTGAAATGCTGACAGATTACAGTCTGGGCATGTTTCCTCTCTGCACCAAGCTGCCTGGCTACTACAAACGACCAGTGGGTGCAGAGAATCATTACCAGAGGCTGTCACATTCCCCTAATATCTTATCCAAGACCTCTGAAATCCCTACCCGATGTTCCATCCATTCAAAGGGAGGGTGCAGCTTCCGAGATACAAAAGCTTTGTCAAAAACAAGTCATCCAACAAGTCCCCCCAGACCAGTGCAGATCAGGGTGCTACTCAAGTTTCTTTTTGGTGCCAAAGAAGACCGGGGACTGGAGGCCCATTTTGGATCTCAGCCAGCTAAACAGATCAGTAGTTTAGACCAAGTTCCGCATGGTTCACGATTTAATCCATCCTTCCCTTTCTGCAGGAGGGTGTGTGGATGTGCTCGTTAGACCTCCGGGATGCGTATTGCCACATCAAGATGGACAAGTGCTCCAGGAGTCTGTTCGCTTCTGGCTGGGAACCAATTACTACCAGTTCAGAGCCCTGCTATTCAGTCTCTCGATGGCCCCCAGAGTGTTCACAGCTCATCTGAAACTTCAGGGATTCCAGGTGTTTCTGTATCTAGACGATTGACTCCTCTCCGCCTCCAACAAGCGCCTTCTGGTCAGAGCCCTCCGCTACACTCTAATACTAGCGGAGTCGCTGGGCATCACCATCCACTGGGAAAAATCCAACCTTCAGCCCTCACAACAATTTAATTCATAGGGGCAATATTCAACACTCAGTCAAGTCTGGTCTCTCTTCCCCATCACAGGCTTCAGAGATTAAGGGCACATGTTCAAGTGATACGCTGTCAAAGAAAGGTGTCTGCAAGGGAAATTCTCCAGGCTCTGTGGTCTATGGCTGCAGCCATGCCAATTGTTCCCCTAGCCAGATTACACATGAGACTGCTACAATGGCTTCTTCAGTCCCAGTGGATATCAAATTTTCACCCCCTGAGCTCACAGATCCTCATCACCAATACCTGCAAACAAGATCTCCTGTGGTGGATGAGTACAATTGAAAATCTTTGGTATCACCCTTTCCAGGATCACCAACCCAGCGCCATGGTGACCACTGATAGGATGGGGGGGGCACTTCCAAGGAAAGTCAGTCCAGGGCACGTGGTCTAATATAGAGTTCAACTTGCATATCAATGTCCTGGAGTTATGAGCTGTGCTATTGGCATTGCAAGCTTTCCACCCGCTCCTTCCATCCGGAACGATTGGTATTCAGTCGGACAACATGTCCGTTGTCTGGTACATAAACAGGGTGAGACCAAATCCTACCCCCTCTGTCGCGAAGCCATGAGAATTTGGCAGTGGGTGATAGCTTCCAAACCGCTTTCTGATCACAACTCATATCCCGGGGCGCTCCAACGTGATTGCAGCCAGACTAAGCAGATGCATCCTCCATCCTCACGAGTGGTCTCTCAATCTGAGTGTGACGGCAGAAATCTTCAGCCGTTGGGGCCAGCCATGCTGCGATCTTTTCGCCTCCCCTTCAAACACAAAATGCAGCAGCTACTTTGCCCTCTTTCCCCTCTCACAGGGAGTCACCGAGAGACACTTTGATTCACGATTGGCCCGCGGGTCTCCTTTACGCTTATCCTCTGATTCCCCTAATTCCTCTTTTCCTAAAGAAAGTTATTCGGTTGAGAAGCAAAGTGATCCTCATTGCCCCATTCTGGCCTTGTCAGGTGTGGTTTTCCTTCCTCCGACCTCATCTGTTACAACCTCCTTGGATCCTAGACACTCGTCAGGACCTCATATCTCACCTACAAGGGCTGACTCCCCCGAATTTGTCCACTCACAAGCTGACTGCTTGGTTTCTCCACTTCCATTAGTTGCCAGGCAGGAAACCCATTCTTCATCCGTTCGTGGTGTTGTCCTGGCCTCACATAAACCATCCACCAGAAAACTTTGCAGTGACAAATGGACAAGATTCTCTATTTGGTCACATAATCAGAAGCTAGATCCGTTCTCAGCTCCTATAGCTAGTATTCTTCATTATCTTGCTGAGCTGTTCGACAGTGGTGCATCAGCTTCCACCGTTCGAGTCCATTTAGCAGCTGTTTCCAAATTCCATAATGGGTCATATGGAGTTCCATTTATTTCCACCTGACTTTGCAAGACCTTCCTCAAGGGAATATTCCACAGCAGACCTCCCATCAGACAGCCAGTGGAGGCATGGAATCTCTCCCGGGTTCTCCAGTCTCTCTCTCTCTACCCCCTTTTGAGCTTGCGGCTACATGTGATCTAAAATTCCTGTCATGGAAATCCTTATTTCTGGTGGCGGTCACTTCAGCCAGGCAAATATCTGAGTTGCAAGCCTTGTGTATCAAGAGCCCTTATCTGATCTTCCATAAGGACAGAGTATCACTTCGTACTAACCCATCCTTTCTTCCCAAGGTGGTTTCCGACTTTTCTATTAAGCAATCCATTGAGCTCCCTGTATTCTTTCCAAATTATTCAAACAAGGGAGAATACTGCCTACATTCATTGAATGTTCATAGACAGTTATGTTTCTACCTGGACAGAACTAAGTCCTTTTGCAACTTTTCATCTCCTTTGCGGGCCCTAGAATGGGAGGTGCAGTTTTGAAAGTTACCTTGTCGGAGATTGCATTAGCTTTTCATATTCTCTTACGAATGAATCTAAGCCTGGTCAAATCAAAGCTCACTCAACTAGAGCTGTTGCAGCATCAGTTGCCTTCCACTCTAGGGCCTCCATGGATGACATCTGTCCAGCTGCCATTTGGGCTAAACTCCATACCTTTATCAGGCATTACAAATTGGATCTGATCTCCAGGGGAAGAGCGGCCTTTGGTTCAATGGTTCATAGGAATGTTCTTCCATAAAGGCCACCCAGGTTCTTCAAGTAGCTTGGGATTCCATCCCATCAGTGATGAATAGGAAGAAAATTAACAACTTCAGGTAAAGAAGTTACGTCTTACCATAACGTTCCACCTGAGTTGTTGTTGTTCTTCCAGTCATCATACCCTCCCACCAAAGGCTCCTGGCGGATCTTCTGGGTCTTGTGGTATTTCAGGGTTTCTGGGCAGAGATGGCCTCTGACTTCCTGGTTCTTCTATATGTTGCATGCGAACTCGATCTGAGGTAACTGAGTGAAGGGCATTGTTGGTAGCAGCTTAGCTTAAGAGTTTTTGGTGCACGCAAGCTTGGTATAAGGCCGACTCTGTTCCGAGGGCTCAGAACTGAGCCCATCAGTGATGACTGGGAGAAGATCAACAACTCAGATGGAATGTTATGGTAAGACATAACTTCTTTTTTTGTACAGTTGTATTACTAGTTTGTGTAATACTTTTCAAGAGTTGATCGTTGCAAATCGTAATTAGACTAACAAAACTGAATTATTAGGTAAAAGAAATGGATGATATGTGTTCATTGCTCATGCACAAGTTATCTTGGGAAATAAGTTGGGATTTCCATTAGAAACTTATTTTTCTTCTGAGAATGGGATTAATACTTAAATATTCTGAGGATACACAAGTCAATGCCTAATGCTCCTATACAATGTATGATTGTGTATGGAATTCATTTTACTCCTAGACTCTTTAATGAATTAGAGTAAATGCATGTTTTTGGCATTGCTATTATGAAAAGGCAGAATTATAGCAGTATTGTTGCAGCTGTGCACAGATACAGTAATGGTGGACGAAGGCATATGAATTAAGTTTGTTCATTTCCATGGAAAAAATGCCATTTGCTCACAGGATTTTTCGTTGATATGGTTTAATGTTTTGTGACTAAAGGAGATGGCAATTTTGTATTGGGGTTTGTGGTCATTAAGAGGTTAATTCCTAAAAATTGAAAGGGCAAGCCTTTGCCTGAACTAGATTTAGTCATTGCATTACAAAATATCTTCATTGCCAATAGTAATAAATCAAGGAAAAAATCTGAGACTTGTATATTTTACATTAGATTGAATATTCTTATTTGTTCTTTTTTCTTTACTTTTATAATTTGTGTTATTTTATACCTTATGATTTTCATACTATTGTTTTTTTTTTTTTTTTTTTTTTTTTGCTCTTCGTCAAATATTTTTAAAAGACGTGGTTTGTTTTTTTACGCATTTAAAGAAAATGTGTGGAAGGCAAGATTACTGGAGTAAAGTTTAGACCATTTTTTGCTGTTCCTTCAAGAATTCTTACAGAAGAGTGTGTATGATATAGTATTGTTCAGATGTACACCGCTCAGAAAACTGTGCAGGATGACATAGTAATATTAAACCAGTTTTAAGTCTTATTACGCCTTGTTTATTTATTGGTTTGATTGCTTTGCGTTTGTTTACTTGGAATGTCTGACTGAGCCATAAAAAACCCTTTTAGAAGAGGCCTAGGGAGAAAAAGCTCCACAAAAAACAGGCAGTCAGAAAATGAACATAAGCAGTGTGCAAAGCCATGTTTTGTCTAACTGTATAGTAGCTACTTTATCTTTAGCCATGAACTTGTTACCCAAAATTCCATAGTCTGTCCCTTGATTTAGTCCGTATTGAAATGGACATTAACGTTGCATTGCTGCATTGAAAAAGTAAGATTGAGTGGGTGCCCGGCCACAGGCTCTTAGTGATGTTTTTATAGAATACAGTTTTTTTGAGTTGTGAACTTTGTCAAAGTAGGACCGTCAGTAAGTGGCAGTGGCATTTGCATCCTTCAAATAAGGAAGCTGAGTTGCAGTGTTTCATTATGTTCACATTGGTAGGGAAACATGGAGTGATGTACAACACTGAGGATATTTCTGTTTAATGTTTTGGGGTTGAGATGGCACTTTCATAAGTTCATAGGTGTGTACTAGGGTAATGGCCCTGGGGCCTTTACAAGCCTAACCCATAGAAGATCACTGGCATTGTGTATCAAGTAGAGCCACTGGGGTGATCCCCAGAGAGAACTTTCTATTACCCATCCACTCATCAAGATTTTGCTTGAAGAGGGCTAGTGAGGTGCTCTGCTTGACATGTATGGGAAGTCTATTCCAGAGCATGGGTAGTTTGTGGGATATGAACCTGTCCATCCAGCATGTTCTGTTGATTGTGGTAATGAGGTTGAGGTCTCTGGAGTGGGTGGTGCGGAGGGATTGGGATTTCTTTAGATGTAGCATTTCTAACAGAGCTGGGTCAGACATGGCTTTGTATGTCAAGCAGAGATCGCCTCTTAGTAGACGATATGAGACAGAGAATAGCTGGATTTTTTTAGTCTGCCTGTGTAGAACATGAGTTTAAGGCCTAGGCTCCTCTTTTTGAGGTACTTTTCTGGCCTTTCTGTTACAGGTGTTTAGTAAGGTACATGCCAAACGGGGCATTATGCGATGATTGTACTAATGAGCGAAGAGTAGAGAGAAAGGGTGACCTCTTTCTTCCTGGATAAAAAATCCTTGGTAATCAGATGTGCCACATAGGACTTTCTGACCACAGTGGCAATGTGGTGGTCGAAGGAGAGGTTGCTGTCAACCTGTGTCCCCAGATCTCTGATAATGCCTTTAGTGTTCAGTGGGCTACCACTGATGTGGTAATTAGTGGGAGCTACGATGATGTTCTTCGTGTTTCACTGTTACAGTCATTACATTTGGGTAATCTGCTGGCAGGTGGCCCTCAGTCGGCCTGATTAACAAAGTCTTGGGTCCTGCTTCGGTTGCTGTCCCTTCTTCCATGACGTCAGGTCGTTAGGGGTATAAAACATGCAGCTGAAGCCATTAAATCAGTCTTGCCGTGCGGTGCCCAAAGCAGAAGCAGTTCACAGGTGCCGGTCGGCAGACTCCTGAAATTTTCATTTTCAAGTCTCAGAACCAAAGTCTAAAACTAAAAGCTAAGTACCCCGTTGGGGAAACTTTTTCTTGCTCCTTACCGATGTCAGTAAAAGTTAATAATTGCATTACTTGTGGGAAGCCAATACCTCATAAGGATTTTCATTTGTACTGTATTCCTTGCTTAGGCTCTGACCACAACGTGCCTTGCTGTCGGTTTTGTGCTAAATTTAATCAACGCACTATTAAATGTCTGTATATTTTTGCTTCTAAATATTTTGGCTCACGCTTTAATTATCCAGAAATATCGTCTCTTAGTGATCCGACTACCGGTATACCTAAAAATCGCAAAAGAAAAGACAGAGACAGGCCGTCGAGGTCCAAAACTGACTACAACGCTTCTTCTAAGCCAGTCGCCAGTTCGCTGGTACTCAGTGAGGCTCTTTCGCAGCCCCTGATACCCACTACTTTTGATTCGCAGGCCTCTACTGAGACCCATTCGGAGTCTGGAATGCCGCGAGATGCTTCAACTATGGAACCCGTGGATGTCTCTACCTTGGATGGGTCTGAAACTGCTGTGCAGGCACCGGCTTCTGAGGGTGTATTCAGGCCTATGAACTTAAATATTAAATCGACGCCTCCTTCATTACTAATGCCGAAATCTCGATCCATGTCTAAAAAACCAACGCTCAGTCCTCTGACTAAAAAACAAATTATAAAAATGGCTGAAGATCTAATAACTCTAATCAGGGGTAGCCAACTCCCCCCCCCCCCCCCTTCTAAGAGGCCAAGGGCTGAGCTTGATTATGAATCTTATGATCAGGATTCTGTTTTTTCTGACTCTTCTGATGACCTGGATTTGTCCTTACCTACTTATGAAGATTCTGATGCAGAGGACTTTATTCCCTCTGCTTCCCCTCCTGAGGATTTTTTTTTTTGGGGAAACCTTACATATACTCTAACGGAGCATTTTCACTGGGAAAGACAGAAATTTTCTGATTCAGAAAAGAGGCTTAGGGATTTCCTTCTCCTACCTCAGCATAGGCTTTTGGCTATTCCTCCTGTACTAGACATTGTTGATGCTTTCTCGGAGTCCAATTTGGCCCCCAATTCCCTGCCCTCCTGCTCCCAGTAAACCTGACAGATAATACAGGGTCCCCAAGTCCCACAAGTTCCTTTTCAAAAATCCTGTTGCAGATCCAGAGACTATTTTACAGGGGCCCAAGGGCATTAAGGCTTCTACTGCTAAAAATCCTACCCCTTCTGATAGAGACTCCAGGGCGCTGGATAGATGGGGTAAAAAGGTTTACACTTCAGCAACCTTGGCCATTAGAGCTTTAAACTGCCAATTTCATATGTTAAAATATCAACATGTTATTCGACTGCTTAAACAGAAAATTATGTTGATGCCTGGCTGTGTGGAAAATAAAGACTTGCAGGATTTAATGCTTTCTGCTGAACAAGTTGGAAAACATACTTTGTAATGTGGTTTTGATTCATTAGAGGCCTCTTGCAGGGCTGCTATTACTGGGTCTGTGCTTAGAAGGCATGCTTGGCTTAAGGAGCAATCTTTGCCTGATCATATTAAAGCTAAACTGTTGGATGCTCCTTTAAATCAGGGCCGCCTGTTTGGCAACAAGGCTGAAGAAGTTCTTAAAAAGATGGAAGATAAAGCTAAAACTATGCAAACTGTTAAAGATTTTTTACAAGTTCAGTCTCCTAGATTTAGTAGGCACTGGCCTCTAAGAATTGGTCCTTTCCAGCCCCTTCCAGGTCTTCTCAAGCCAAATCCAGACACAGCAAAAACCCCAGGTTTCAGTCCCAGGGGACTCGCAGAACTAAGCAGTGGGGGGGGGGGGGGCTCCACTTCTAAATCTGGAAATGAGACTCCCCACTATGGTAAACTGTCTCAATTACTTCCTTTTAAAATTTCCAAGCACTTAACCTTCTGACTGCCCTTTTTGGGGGAAAGATTGCTCTTCATGCAAAGAACTGGGAACTCATTACCCAAGACAAATGGGTTTTAAATGTAGTGCCCCAGGGATACAGATTTCACTTCCACACATTGCCAATGTCAAGTGGGTGGCCGGACCTACCCCCAAATTAGTGGGCAGATGCCCAAAAACAAGTACTTTCTCTCTCAAGCATGGGGGCTATTCACCTGGTACCAGAAGAGGAAAAGGGACAAGGTTTCTATTCAAGACTTTTTCCTGGTACCCAGAAAAGACAAATCATGGCGTCCTATCCTGGACCTGTCTACTCTAAACACCTTTCTGGAGATTCCAAAATTCAGAATGCTGACTCTTCACCAATTACGTCCTATGCTAGGCAAAGATGCCTGGTTGGTAACACTAGATTTAAAAGAAGCATACCTGCACATCCCAATCAGGGAATCTTGCAGAAGATACGCTTCAAAGCAGGCTACACTCACATCAATTCTCTGCACTGCCCTTTGGCTTATCTACTGCGCCCAGGGTATTCACCAAGTGCCTAGCTCCAGTTATTGCATTTTGCAGGCAAAGAAGTATTCAAATATTACCCATACCTGGACGATTGTCTAATTCAGGCAGAAAGCCAGGACATACTTTTGAATCATCTGGCCTTTGTAAAAAGGGTTCTAACTTGTTTGGGGTACACCATAAATGAAAAGAAATCACAACTGGTACCCTGTCAACAAATTACATTCCTGGGAGCAAGCTTGAATACAACTTCCCAGATGGCTTACCTCACGCATGAAAAGCAAATTCATTCGGCAACCTACTTCAAACAAGTGGCCACAAAAACCCTGCTTATCTGCAAGACAAATACTGCAAGCCTTGGGGTTCATGGCCTCCTGCATTCTTCTAATTCCATATGCAAGACTACATATGAGGAAACTATAGTGGCATCTAAAAAGCCTATGGAGTTCACATTCTCACAGCAGAGAAACCGTGAATGTTATGTAGTCCAGTCTCGCCTACATTCTTACCCTGACTCGGCCATACTTTAGCTCGAAGTCTTCCAATTGTCTGGGCTAAGATGGTATCCCATGCTGCACTGCTCTCTATCCCCAGATCTCGTTTGACGCTCGTGTAGCTTGGACGTGGTCTCACTCTTTGCTGTGGCTAAGTACTCTTTTCTTCTTTATAGCAGAGAAGTTTTTTGCAAAAAAAAGCTATTTTCATAGCTATTTGTGTGTGTGTCTTGAACTGTGCTGTGGAAAAGTTATTTTTCTCTTTTAACGTGTTTTTGTGGTATCCCACTAGCTGTTTCCAATGGGCTAGGCCCGTTTCAGTTAGAGGACCTAGTCTGTCCCCTTGCTTACCTTGTGTGCTAATTTTTTTCCCTTGGGCTAAAACTGGTTAAATTAGAGGAATTAGTCCTCCCTCTTGTACTTGTGTTCTAGGACCGTTTTAATTAGACGTCTTTGTGGTGTACTTTTTGTTTGTTCTGTTCCTGCGCTTGTGGCTAATTGACAGTTGGTCTGGTTGTTGAGTTAGTTACTCTTTTTTTGTGGTGACTATGTCCAAAGATACTAAGGCATAAGCCCTCGGGCATTAAGAAGTGCACCAAGTGTAGTTATAAGATGTCCGTCACTGATGGACACTCTGTGTGTACTGTCTGAGAGCGATTCACCTCCAGGAATCGTGTAGTTTTTGTCATGCTTTTAGCCTGCATGTTCTTCAGGAAAGGAAGAACAAATTGATTTTGAAGGGACTTCTGAAACCCTCCTTCGAGGAGGGTTTGGAGAGTGCTTCCAGCTTTAAGTCTTCTCCATCAAAAGCTAAATCTTTCCAAACGACTGAAACAAGAAGAAGATTCCTCGAAGAAATACTGTGACAGGATCCAATGTTAATTAAAAACTTCTATTTATTGTCCAGAATAACAAATGTTGAGCGCTTTCACCTACAGTACGTAGGTTTCATCAGAACAAGCAGAAATCAATTAAACACACTTGTATACCTAAATTTCCCGCCCATTTAACCAATTAGTCTCATAAATAGACCTGTTACCTTAATTACTATCAAAGTAATATAAAAGTACTATTACCAATGATATCTAAATTATTTCTGGTAAAATATTAACTTAATACTATGTTCTAAAAACAATGTAATGTGATACACAATTACATATGCATATGTTCAACATTTATATCAATATATAAAAAAAAATGTATACATAAAAATGCACATAAACTTCATTCAAGATTTGTCTAAAATTATATCCTTCATAAAAATAACACAGGCTGCATTGTAAGCAGATGCTAAACCCTAATAAGAGGTTTGGTGGGAATGTATTCTTTAATACCAGGGGTACAACCAGCATTCAGTCTGATCTGCCATTTGATTTCCCTTTCCCCCAGTATTGCCTTAACATCCCCTCCCCTAGGATTACTCTTAATCACATCCAATATGGCAAACTTGAACATATCCCATCCAACACTTCCTTCTAGATGCCTATATAATGCATTATTCTTATCTTTCCTTCTTATACAGTATAGGTGGTCATAAATTCTGTTCCGTAATCTTCTGTCTGTTTTGCCAACATAGAAACAAGAACATGTGGTACATTTCCCCAAATATACCACATGTCGTGTTTGACAATTCCCTTTGCTGAAGGTTATTTTACTTCCCATTATGTTGTCCAAGCATATCTGCTCATCCTCCATTATATATGAACACTGATTTATGAGACTAATTGGTTAAATGGGTGGGAAATTTAGGTATATGTGTGTTTAATTGATTTCTGCTTGTTCTGATGAAACCTACGTACTGTAGGTGAAAGCGCTCAACATTTGTTATTCTGGACAATAAATAGAAGGTTTTAATTAACATTGGATCCTGTCACAGTATTTCTTCGAGGAATCTTCTTGTTGTTTCAGTCGTTTGGATAGTGCTTAGATTCCTGGAGGTGCTTTTTGGTAGTTGTTGTTTGTGCCATGGATTCCATCGAAAAGCTAAATCTTCCAAGGCTAAAAAGCGATCCCCGGCTCCATCAGTATCCTCAGAGCCGCCGGAGAAAACATCTAAATCTTCAATGACATCCTCTGCTCCATTGTCCTCAGGGCTGCAGGAAGTGTCAGTGTCTATGGAACCTGCTTCAGCTCCTATTTTCTTGGAGCCTGTTCGGAGCTGGTCGCCTAGCATTAGGCCGGTATCTCCTCCTCGCAGGTCTCCTTCAGAGAGGAGGTCTCTATCTCCTTCCCTGTCCTCCAAATCCTCCAGGACCTTATCGGATGTGGACGTCGATAGAGTGGTACAGACACTTCTTCAGTCACTGGCACTGGCTAAATTGTTTTCGGCTCCGACCCAGTTGGCTCCGGAGCCGGTCCCTGTACCTACATCGATACTTCCTCCTCCGAGAGCATCTTGGCTTTCGGAGCCGGAGTGCTCAGCTCCGTTTGATTCCCTAGGTCGGTTCCGACAGCCCCTCCTGGCTTATCGGTTCTGACGTCAGCTCCAACCCCATCGGTGCCATCCACGGGGCACAGGACTCAGGATTTCTCGGTCGGACCCGAGGGAGAGGCTATGGGGCATCTCTCGGCTCCTAGTCTCCCTCTCGGTGCTTCGGTGCGGGGAAGCCTGACTCCTGTCTCGGCTTCGGACCTGGTCCCTTCTGATCCGAGGTCTTCCATGGCTGGTCGATCTTTGGACCCGGGAGGACCAGCTTTCTTGGCCATGCGGAGTGCACTGGCTAGGTAGTCAGCAGCATCATACGCTTTGGTCACTCTGTCCACTGCAGCACCAGTGCAGATCTCTGATTGCCCTCTATCTCTTGACAGCGGAGCCCCAAGGCCTCAGGGTACCCCCACGAGTGGTCCCCATATTTCTGAGGACCCCTAAGAGTTTTTGCCTGAGGAGCCACCCAGAAAGAGAACATGCAAGAGGAAGCACATAGATTCCCAAGATGAGTCTCTCACGTCAGACACCGACCTCGAGGAATCGGAGGGGTCCCCTAAGTCATCCTCTGAGGATGTTTCTTTCTCTGACATCCTAGAGATTTTGAAACAGAGGTGACTGGCCATCCAAAGCCCCCTCCGAAGAGGAGTCTGTGTTCCTGAAGGCCTTTGGTGCTCAGCCCTCTGCCTCCCGGGTGTCTCAACCCTTCGAGCTTCTGGATCTGGTTTGTTGAAGGGTGTGGGAAACCCCTGACTCTCTGGAACCAGTCCCCAGGAGACCCAATAAATTTTTGTCTGCCCCTTCTGATAAGGAATTTCTATCCAAGGGAGTCCCTGTGGATGCCATGGTGGGTGGCAGTGGCCACCAAGAAGGAATTGGCTGAGACGTCTTCTGCCGTCCATTCCCCTAACAAGGAGTCTAGGACTATGGAGCGGTATGGGAAGCGTACATTTTCTTCAGCAGCCTTTACTTTGCGATCACTGAATTTCTTATCACACTTTACGCGGCTCCAGAGAGATCTCCTTAAGGAGCTTGGAGATACTCTAATGGGTAACGTTTCTGAGGCGGTGGCTCAGAAAGTTAACGCTCAGATGTCTACCCTCAATTCTATTGCGAACTCCTCTATGAGGCTGATCTCTCACGCAGCCGAGAGAGTGAGTAGGGCAACAAGTTCAGGAGTCGCTCTTCGGAGACGTGCCTGGACGCACCTTTGTCATTTTGCGGAGGCCTTCAAGTCTGCATTCACTGATGCCCCGTTTGATGGTTCCTCTTTGTTCGGAACCAAGGTGAAAGACACTCTCACTAGGTGCGAGCAAGAGGGAAAAACTCTGTCTGCCGTAGGAGTCCGTTTTTCCCTTCCCTTTAGGCCTTATCCCAAGGCCCAGAGGGGTGGGAAGATGTGGTTCAAGAAATCACAGAGGTTTTTTCCCGATTCACAAGGTGAGTCCCCCTCCACAGGCAGGGGAGGGGTGGTTATTCAGGTAGACACCACCCTAGGGGCAGAGGAGGCCCTCGTAACTCGGAAGACCGCGATTCCTTTCGTAGTTCTCCCTACCGCCACTCCTGATGGGAGGTCTGACTGTGTGTTTCAGGAGCCAGTCAGGGGTCGAATCTCACTATACTCTGAGGCCTGGCAAGGTATCACCCAGGACCAGTGGGTTCTACGAATAATTTCCGGAGGATATATCATTCCCTTCTCATCAACTCAGCCTCCAATCAACAAAATCCCGGATGTTCCACCCAGTCAAAGGGATTCTGCAGCTTCAGAGGTTTCAAAGCTGCTAGAAAAAGGAGCCATCCAACATGTCCCCTCAGACCAGATCGGATTAGGGACTTACTCCAGATCCTTTTTGGTGCCGAAAAGGACAGGGGACTTGAGAACCATTTGGATCTTGGTCGATTGAACACCCGTGTGCAAAAGTCCAGGTTCCGAATGGTCACGTTGCAATCTATTCTCCATTGTTGGGAAAAGAAGTGTGGATGTGCTCCATTGACCTCAAGGATGCTTACTACCACATAAAGATAGACAGGGCATCCAGAAGTCACCTATGCTTCCGGCTGGGAGCCAGTCACTTTCAGTTTCAAGCCCTGCCCGTTGGTCTCACCACAGCCCCCAGGGTGTTTACCAAATGCATGGCAGTGTTGACGGCTCACTTGAGACGTCAGGGATTTCAAGTGTTTCCATACCTGGACGACTGGCTCCTTACTGCCACCACCAGGCATCTGTTACTTCAGAACAAAGACGCTACTATCAACTATGTCAACAGTTGGGCATCACCTTGAACTGGGAAAAATCTGCCTTGTTGCCCTCGCAGCGTGTCACCTTTGTAGGCGCCGAATTAGACATTGTGCTAATGCGGGCGTTTCTACCACAGGAAAGAATCATAGTCTTACAACAACAGATTTATGCTTTGCTCCCTCTGAGAAGAGTGAAGGCAAGATTGGTCCTCCAATTGTTGGACGATGGCTGCTACGATTTAGTCCCCCTGGCAAGGTTACATATGAGGCTCCTTCAGTGGCTAGTCTTCGCCCAGTGGTCTCTTCAACGTCTTCCACTTTCTCACCCTATTCTACTCACAGACAGGTGCAAACAGGATCTCAGTTGGTGGCCTCACACCGACAACCTCAATGCAGGAAACCCCTTTGTTCCTTCGCCTCCGGTTGCCACGGTGACCACGGATGCCTCCCAGATGGGGTGGGGAGGGCATTACCTAGGCAGGACAGTCCAAGGCACGTGGCAAGAGCACAAGATGCATCTGCATATCAATGTCCTGGAGATGAGAGCAGTGCGACTAGCGTTGCAAGCATTTCAGAGCTTTCTTCCTCTTGGGACTATTGCAATCCACTCAGACAATATGTCGGTGGTATGGTATCTGAACAAATAGGGAGGAGTCAAGTCGTATCCCCTTTGCAGAGAGGCCATGCGAGTGTGGCAGTGGGCAATGTCTTTCCCAGAATGTGCGTTGCTACCAGAAAACTTTGGGAAGTCCAGTGTGATCGCAGACAGGCTAAGCAGAGCTATTCTGATGCCTCACGAGTGGTCCCTGAACTGTCATGTTACGGAGCAGATTTTCCGCAGGTGGGGTCAGCCTTGCTGCAACCTTTTTGCCAGCCCCTTCAATGCCAAATGCAGCAGCTACTTCACCCTTATCCCCCCTCAGTGGGAGTCACCCATGGACGCTGTACTTTACGATTGGCCCTCCTGTCTACTATATGCCTTCCCTCCGGTTGCTTTGCTTTCAGAGGTTATTCAGAAAGCGCAATCCTTGGGAAGCAAAATGATTCTGATTGCTAAACACTGGCCTCGTCAAATTTGGTTCCCCTTTCTCCATCCCTATCTCATGGATGCTCCTTGGATTCTGGACCCACAACCAGACTTACTGACTCGCATGTCAGGGCAGCTCCATCCCTCTCTTCGGACCCTCCAGTTGACAGCTTGGCTACTCCACTTCCGTCATTAGTTAGGCTTCACCATTTTTCGCCGGAGGTGGTTCATATTCTATCTTCCTCTCATAATCCTTCGACCAGGAAGGTTTATTACAGCAAATGGAAGAGATTTTCCATCTGGGCGCATGCCAAACAGATTGACCCTTACACAGCTCCAATCTCGTCAGTATTGGAGTTCCTTTCTATGCTTTTCAACCAGTGATCAGCTGCCGCAACCATTTAAAGTCCAGTTGGCAGTGATTTCTACCTTTCAAGTTGCAGACGAACCTAGTCTAATGGCACATAGACTCTGTAAGGCTTTCCTGAAAGGCACTTTGTTGCTTCGTCCTCCTGTCTCTAAACCTGTTATGCCTTAGGACTTAAACTTTGTTCTACAAGGTCTTACTTCACCCGCCTTTGAGCCTGCAGCCACTTGTGATTTAAAATTCTTAACTTGGAAGACTCTTTTTGGTAGCCATCACGTCAGCCAGACATGTTTCGGAGCTTCAAGCTTTATCAATTAAACCACCTTATTTGATTTTTCATAAGGACAGGGTTTCCCTCAGACCGAATCCTTCCTTTCTTCCCAAAGTAGCGCCAGTTAGTAATCTTAACCAATCCATTGAATTACCAGTGGTTTTTCCTCCGTTCTCGAACAAGGCAGAATTCAAATTTCATCATTTGGATTTGCACAGAACGAAGGACCTCAGAAAATCTGATCAGTTGTTTGTTTCATTTTCGGAAAACAGAATTGGATCTCCTGTTTCCAAAGTCATGTTGTCCAGGTGGATTTCCAGTTGTATTTCTTTCATTTATACTTCAGGGGGAAGAGATTTACTGTTCTGAGTTAAGGCTCACTCTACCCAGTCTGTATCTACATCTACAGCTTTTCAGGCCAGGTTGTTTATGGAAGATATTTGTGCTGCGGCTACTTGGGCATCTCCTCACACCTTTGTTACTCATTACAAGTTAGATGTGGTATCTAGAGGCAGGTCTTCCTTTGGTTCCACAGTGCTCAGGAGTATTTTACACTGAGCCTCCCAGAATTTAGGTGCTGGAGACGCTGTCCCACGGGTAAGAATGTAGGCGAAAATGGACTACATAACATCAAGAAGTTATGTACTCACCATAACGTTCGATGTATGTAGTCCATCTCGCCTCACATTCTTACTTACCCCCCCCCCCACCATCCCCCATCCTGGAGGATCTGGAGGTTAGGCCTGGTTTGAGTTCCCTTCATTCTTGATTTGTTCTTCCTTCCTTAGGTGGCGTTATGCATGGAGAGTGAGTGCTGGTGCTCGCAGCAAACTCTATCTGGGGATAGAGAGCAGTGCGGCATGGGATACCATCTTAGCCCAGCCAATTGAAAGCCTTTGAGCTAAAGTATGGCTGAGTCGGAGCCGACATTCGGCTCAGAACCCAGGGGTAAGAATGTGAGTCGAGATGGACTACATACATCGAACGTTATGGTGAGTACATAACTTTTTGTTCCTGTCATACCTTGCCTACGCCCAGAGTTCCTTTGGTGGGCAGAGGCCTGCCACTAAAACAAGGGACTACCTTTCACACCACCCCCTGCTGCCCAAACCCTAACAACAGATGCATCAGACTATGCATGGGGGCGGGGGCTCACCTGGCAGGGAAGTGCATTCTGGGAAAATGGAACCCAAGTCAAATGCACCTGCATATCAATCAAAAAGAAATGTTAGCTGAACAGAATGCTGTGATAGCCTTCAAGGACTACATTCTTCCAGGACAACTAATGGTAAAGACGGACAACACCATGGTTATGTGGTACATAAACAAGCGTGGGGTACACATTCTTACCGCCTCTGCAGACTAGCCATGGCATTGTGGAACGCACCCTTGAGCTACCAAGTGCACCTACAAGCTCAATTCCTGCCAGGAAAATTTAAATACACTGGCAGACGGACTAAGCAGAAACCTCACGAGTGGAAACTGGAACCAAGGTTTTTCAACATGTTGACAAGCGAATGGGGGAGCCCAGATCTAGACCTGTTTTGCCCCCCCAGAACTACCAATTGGACACATTTTGCACAAGGACTCCCCATAAACAAGCCTGGAAAGTGAATGCTCTGTCCTACAGCTGGAAAATACCTATCAGTCTATGCCTTCCCCCACTGCCTCTGCTCTCCAAAGTACTACTAAAAGTCGAACAGGAGAAACCAAGGATGATTTTGATTGCTCCAGACTAGCCGCGCCAACACTGGTACCCCCTCCTGCGCAGTGTGTCATGGTCATCTCCATGGCACCTGCCTCAGACTCCTTCCCTACTATCTCAGCAGGAGAACCAGATTCTGCACCCTCAGCGTCCAACTCTGAACCTTGCAGCCTGGCTAATTACTTAAACTCTCCCTTACCATCCCTCAGCAAACCTGTGATGGATGTCATCTTAGAGGCAAGGAGGCCTAGTACTAGAAAATCTTATGCTGAAAAATGGAAAAGATTCTGTGCCTGGAACCAATCTCAAGGGATGAGCACAGCAGTGCCCAATTTACCTCATATTTTACAATACTTAACTGAGATGCTTCACAGGGGCCTGTCTTTTTCCTCCATTAAAATCCACACCTCAGCCATTTCAGCTCATAATAACATAACCTCCCCTCTTCTCTCATCCACTGCTCAAGCAGTTCCTCAGAGGGGCCAGAAATTTGAGACCACCCAGGAAAGCTCCAACCCCAGCCTGGGACCTTAACTTTGTATTGGAGAAACTCTCTACTTTTCGAGCCAGCTGCTACTGCAGACTTAAAATTTCTTTCTTGGAAAACATCTTTCCTTTTAGCAATCACTTCAGCTAGAAGGTTATCTGAATTACAGGCCCCTATGGCAGTGGAGCCTTTCATCATCTTTCATGCGGACAGGGTGTCACTCAGAACAAATCCATCCTTCATGCCCAAGGTAGTATCCATTGTGGCTTTTAGTTGGTCCATTCATTTGCCAACCTTCTTTCCTAATCCACAGAACAAAGGGGAAGGATACTGCATTCCTTGGATGTGCAGAGACCACTTAGATTCTACTTGGACAGGACTAAACCTCAAATAAAATCTGAACACCTGCTGGTAGCATTTGCTGCAAAGGCAGAGGGGAAGGCTATTTCAAAACAAACCATTTCTAAATGAATAAGCCATTGCATTAATTTCTGCTATAAGCACCATGGAAAACCTATCCCCCAGGGGATCAGACCTCACTCCACCAGGGCTGCATCTACTTCTACAGCCTTTCTCAGAGGTATTCCTACAAGGGACATCCTAGAAGCTGCTACCTGGAGTTCTGTACATACTTTCACCAAGCATTATCATTTGCCAATTCTCTCTAAATCCAGAGCTGGCTTTGCCACTGCAGTCTTGCAGGGCCTTATAGCTGGCCGTAATGCTATCTAAACTCCTCCTCCCAACCATAGCTTTGGGTATCTACCCAAATGTAATGACTGCAACAGTGAAACACGAAAAACATAGTACAGTTGTGTACACTTACCATAAATGTAGATGTTCGAGTGTATTCACTGTTGCAGTCCTGGTTACCCTCCCTCCCTCCAGCCCCCTAACTTATTTTGGCTATACCTCTACTTTCCTTTACTATGCTTAAAAGCCTTTTTGGTGTATTTGCTTTTTTTTGGAGGTATATCTTTGTGCTTTTATATTTAATTGCTTCCCATTAGGGGGGCACCTGACATCTTGGGAAGCAAAACTGATGTAATGGTGTCTGATGCATGTTTTATACCCCTGATGACCTGGCATCATGGAAGAAGGGACAGTACCTGACGCAGGACCCAAGACTTTAATTAGGCCGACTGAGGGCAACCTGCAAGCAGATTACCCAAATGTAATGACTGCAACAGTGAATACACTCGAACATCTACATTTATGGTAAGTGTACACAACTGTACTTTTTTCCCCAAAGGGGATGACTATGCATTTTTTGGCATTAAGCTTAAGACCATAGTTTTGACACCAGTCATTGGTCTCAGTGAGGCCTTTTTGTAGGATGTCTGAATCACTTTGGGAGCTAATAATGCTTCCCAGCTTGCAGTTGTCTGTGAATTTGGTCAGTCAGACTCCCTCTGTGTTGGGCTGAACTTCTGAGAAGTAGATGCCAAACAGGAGAGGATCCAGGACCAATTCCTGTGGGACTCTACTCCACCTGTGACTGGTCGGCAGTCTGACTTTGTAGTCCGCTACTTCCACACTGTAGGTTCTGTCTGTGAACCAATTTGCAACCCACCTAACGATATAGGGGTTGATGCCTAGTTTGCTGAGTTTATCAGTAATTCCTGAGTGAGAAATGGCATCAAAGGCCTTGGCCAGATAGTTAGGCTGTATGAACTGCCTTACCTTCATCCACTGCTCTGGTGACTGACTCAAAGAAGTCAACCAGGTTGAGCAGGCATGATCTACCTTTCACAAAACCATATTGCATGGGATCTAGAATTTGGAGATTCCCTATATCCTTGTTAACTAGGTCCATGATGTGCTCCATAGTCTTACATATCAGACTCAGCAGGCAAATGGGGCGATAATTTCCTAAGTCTGTAGTTGCCCCTCCTTTATGGAGAGGGATGACTGTAGCAGAGCACCTTTCGGTAGGGACAAAGCCGTATTTTTCTAATCATCATTTATTTATATTTGTTGACCGGGAGTGTCCGACTGGACATAGGTCCATTTTCAGTGGAGGCCCGGGGAGAAAAGCTCCACAGTTAAAACCAACAGACAGTAGTTACATTGGATTACATAGCGATTAACAATTTACATAGCAATTACTTGCAACATATTTACAGATGAAGAACACAGTACATCAGTAGACAACTAGAATCTATCTGTGAAGTACATAATAGACATTAACAAATGTTACAATAAGAAGTTCCTGCTGTATAATAAGTACTAGGCTTATGAGCATCTGAGCTTGCTATAATCAAGGTAGTTAGTGGAGTGGAAAGAAAGGTAGTGGTTGGATAGGGTGGGTGGTATTAGAGTGGGAGTTGCAAGGGCGTAGCCAGCATGTTTTTAGGTGTGCTTTTAGTAAAGTTTTGAAGTGGGTTCATCATCATCTTCTTTCGGCTGTTCCCCTTAGGGGTCGCCACAGCGGATCATCTGTTTCCATTTCTTCCTGTCCTCTGCATCTTGCTCTGTCACACCAACCACCTGCATGTCCTCCCTCACCACATCCATAAACCTTATCTTAGGCCTTCCTTTTTTCCTGTTACCTGGTAGCTTTCCTTAGCTTCTTTTTCCCAATATACTCAGCATCCCTCCTCAGCACATGTCCAAACCAACGTAATCTTGCCTCTCTGGCTTTGTCCCCAAACCTTCAAACCTGGGCTGACCCTCTAATATACTTATTCCTAATCCTGTCCACCCTCGTCACACCCAGTGCAAATCTTAATATCTTTAACTCTGCCACATCCAGCTCATACTCCTGCCTTTTTGTCAATGCCACTGTCTCCAACCCATATAACATAGCTGGTCTCACTACCCTCTTGTAGACCTTCCCTTTTACTCTTACTGGTACTCCTCTGTCACAAATAACTCTTGACACTCTTCTCTACCCACTCCATCCTGCCTGTACTCTCTTCGTCACCTCACTTCCACACTCACCGTTACTCTGAACTAATGATTCCAATTATTTAAACTCACCCACCTTTGCCACCTCTACTCCTTGCATCCTCACCATTCCTCTATTCTCCCTCTCATTCACACACATATATTCTGTCTTAGTCCTGCTGACCTTCATTCCTCTTCTCTCTAGAGCATATCTCCATCCCTCCAGGGTCTCCTCCACCTGTTCCCTACTCTCACTACAGATCACTATGTCATCTGCAAACATCATAGTCCACGGGGACTCCTGTCTGATTTCATCTGTCAACCTGTCCATCACCATTGCAAATAAGGAAGGGCTCAGAGCTGATCCCTGATGTAACCTCACCTCCACCTTAAACACATCCGTCACTCCCACCGCAGACCTCACTGCTGTCACACTACCCTCATACATATTCTGTTCCACTCTTACATACTTCTCTGACACTCCTGACTTCCTCATACAGTACCACAAATCCTCTGTAGGCACCCTGTCATATGCTTTCTCTAAGTCTACAAAAACATAATGCAACTCCTTCTGACCTTTTCCGTACTTCTCCATCAACACTCTCATAGCAAACATCGCATCTGTCATGCTCTTTCCCAGCATGAAACTGTACTACTGATCACTAATCATCACGTCCCTTCTTAACCTAGCTTCCAGTACTCTTTCCCATAACTTCATGCTGTGACTGATCAGTTTAATCCCTTCTGTAGTTACTACAACTCTGCACATCACCCTTATTCTTAAAAATCGGTACCAAAACACTTTTTCTCCATTCCTTGGGCATCCTCTCACTTTCCAAGATTTCATTGCCATTTCACCTAAACACCTCCATGCTTCCACAGGTATGTCATCTGGGCCAACAACCTTTCCATTCTTCATCCTGTTCATAGCTATCCTTATTTCCTCCTTGCTAATCCATTTTTCAAATACAGCCTTCATGCAGCTGTGGAACTACAGAAAGTCTGGATTCAGCATACCAGAACATCTCAACCTGGTAAGAGTATAATGATAATGCAGTATTCTTAAAGACTTTTTTAAAAATGAATAAGAAGAGAGCTTCAATGCTGTTTTCTTTCATTATTGCAAATTCTGCCTTTGTGATTAGTGGCCCGAGGGAAGGCAGTATCAGCATTATGATTTGGAAAGAAGTGATGTGAAGTATTTTTCAAGAGGATGAAGTTAACAAGCAGTAGCCTTAAAATTGTCTGTCCACAGCTGTTTCTCCACAGCAGACACTGGGTGTAAAAAGCTGTCTCTATTGATGTCCTTCAAGGATGCATCTGCAGTCCTAACAAATGGGTTGTCCTGTCGTCAGGCAGCCCTTCGGTCGGCCGGATTCCAAAGTCTGGGTCTGGCCTCGGCTGGTGTCGCACTTCACCCGACGTCATCTCTGCTGGTCTTCGGGTATAAAGGCATCAGCCGACACCATTTTCCTCAGTCTTTCTTGCCGCGTGGCGCCCGAAGCAGAAGCTGTTCGCAAGTGCCGGTCGGTCAGATCCAGAGATTACTACTACCGAATACTACTTGAAGACTTCTAAAGCTAAGTACCCCGTTGGGGACTCTTTCTTGCCTCAGCCGATGTCAGAAAAAGTGAATAACTGTTTAACTTGTGGGAAACAAATACCTCATAAAGATTTCCACTCTTACTGCTTACCTTGTTTAGGTCCAGACCACGATGTAGCAGCTTGTTTAGCCTGTGCTTCCTTCAACCGACGAACGCTTAGGCGTCGGTCGGAGTTTGCTGAACAGTTTTTCGGCTCAGATTTTGCGTACATTATGCCGTCGGATCCTCCGACTACCCAAATTGTTAAGAAACGCAAAGAAAAGGACCGACACTCGCGGTCCGCGGTTTCGGCCGAAACCACGGTTAAGCAAACCGCGAGTGTCTCTGTTTCGGCCGAAACCGAGCAAACGGTTCAATCTTCAGCCGAATCCATGACTACTACCGAGGCTCCTTCTACCCTAGTTGAATCGGCCTCTGAAGTTTTGCCTACTAATGTGGTTTCCCTAGAATTATCGGACACCATCCCTTTGGATGTCTCTACCCCAGCACGTGGTGCTGCTAGGCCTCCTGCAGCCATGTCTATAAAGGCCTTTGCCAGGGCTAAAGGGGCCAAAACTGCTAAGTCAGTGCCTGTTAAGCCCCCCTCTCACAGGCCTAGCTCCAGTTCTCAAATGCTTACTCTGGCAGAGGATCTCATCTCTTTAATAAGGGGATCCCAATCTCACCCAGACAGGGCCTCTCAACCTCCAGAAAAGAGACCTAGAGCAGAGCCCCCTGAGCCAGTGTCCTCAGATTACTCTTCTGATGATTCAGACAATACAGACCATCCAGAGGCTCCTCTTTCTACTTATGAAGATTCTGATGCTGAAGAATCTATTCCTTCTGCCTCTCCACCAGAGGAATTTTCCTTTGGGGAAACCTTACATGCCATGAGAGAGCAATTCCAATGGCAGGGACAAGATTTCTCAGATTCAAGAAAAAGGCTTAGGACCTTTTTACACTTACCGCAACATAGGCCCTTAGCTATACCTCCAGTTCTTCCTGTTGTGGATGATGCATTTAATGATGTTTGCACTGCTCCTGATACTTTACCTCCAGCCCCTGCTAAGCCCGATAGGTATTACAGGGTACCGGACACTCATCACCACTTATACAAGGCTCCTTTTGCAGATCCTGACACTATCTCCCAGGGGCCTAAGGCAGTAGCTTCGACCTCAGCAAAAAACCCTCTCCCTTCTGATAGGGAATCCAGGTCCTTAGAGAGATGGGGTAAAAAAGTATACACCTCTGCTACTCTCTCAGCTAGAGCTCTGAACTGTCAGTTTCATATGATCCAATACCAAGAGTTTATGCTTGATCAGTTAACTAAGAAACTGTCCTCTGATGATTCCTTGGATAAGAAATATGTTTTAGAAATGGTGAATAACATTCAGCAGGTTAGTAACCATTCTTTAAAATGTGGCTATGATGCACTGGAGGCTTCATTTAGATCAGCCATGACTGGCACAGTTATAAGAAGGCATGCATGGTTGAAAGAACAGGTCTTACCGGATCATGTTAAAGCAAAGCTATTAGATGCTCCTATGGATACGGTCAGTCTATTTGGCTCACCGGCCCAACAAGTAATGAAGAAAATGGAAGAAAAGGCAAAATCTGTACAAACAGTTAAAGATTTCTTACAGGTTCAGCCCCCAAGGTTCAGCAGGAACTGGCCTTCCAAAAATTGGTCCTTTCCAGACTCCTCCAAAAATCAGAGAGGCAGGAATAGACGTACCAGAGGCAGAAACCAATCCAGAGGAGGCGCCTACAGGGGACGCCAGTGGCAAGGCAATAACCAACGAGGCACAGATACAACCACTACCACTGCAACAGGACAATCACAGTGACTTGGCTCTGACACCGCCTACCAGGAAACAAATAGCAGCACCCTTAGGCGGAAAGTTAGCCTTATTTTCAAAAAACTGGCACTATATCACAAGAGACAAGTGGATTTTGCAAACTATAGACCAAGGCTACAGGTTTCATTTCCACACCTTACCAGTAAAAGAGGAATGCCAAACCTACCACCAAATCAAAAGACAGAAGCCCTAAAACAAATAGCTCAATTAACAAAGATGAGAGCTGTGGAAAGGGTACCACCTACAGAACAGGGCCAGGGATTTTACTCCAGACTCTTCCTAGTACCAAGAAAAGAGAAAAGTTGGAGACCTATTCTCGACCTGTCCGCTTTAAACACATTCATCATTGTTCCAAAATTCAAAATGCTGACCCTACAGCAACTTCTTCCCATGCTGGGCAAGGAGTATTGGCTGGTAACTCTAGATCTCAAGGAGGCATACCTGCACGTCCCCATACGACCAATTTGCAGAAGATACCTCAGATTTCTTGCAGGATCAGAGCATTATCAATTCTCAGCATTGCCCTTTGGCTTATCTACTGTGCCCAGAGTGTTCACGAAATGCCTGGCGTCAGTAATAGCTCATTGCAGGCTTCAGGGAATCCAAATTTATCCATACCTGGACGACTGCCTGATACAAGCGGACAACAAAAGCAAGCTGACACAAGACTTACAAAGAGTCATTTGCTTACTGCAAGCCCTGGGATACACAGTCAATTTAAAAAAGTCAAGACTGATTCCATCCCAAACAAGAACATTCTTGGGTGCAGAATTGGACACAGTAAAACAGATGGCATTCCTAACTGCAGAAAAGCAAGAACAACTTCCTCTTTACTTCCTGGCATTAACAAAGCAGAACAAATTAACAGCAAGAAAAGTACTGCAGGCCTTGGGCTTCATGGCATCCTGCATAATCTTGGTCCCCCATGCCAGACTACATATGAGAAAGCTACAGTGGTACCTAAAGAATTTATGGTCTCAACACAAACACAGCTTAGAAACCGAAGTACCACTAATCCCATGCCTGAAAGAAGAGTTCCTATGGTGGGCTCAGGCATGCCAGTCAAACCCAGGTTTGTCTTTCCGCAACATTCAAACAAACCAAACCATCACAACGGACGCCTCAGACCTCGGATGGGGGGCCCACATGCTGGACAAGTGCATTCAAGGCTTATGGACTCCAGATCAGCTGCACCTGCACATAAATCAAAAAGAAATGCTGGCAGTAAAACTAGCAATCCAGAATTTCAGACCATTCCTCAAAGAAGGCCAATTGATGATAAGGACAGACAACACCACAGTCATGTGGTACATCAACAAACAGGGAGGCACTCATTCATATCCCCTATGCCGAATGGCTCTGGACCTATGGAATATGGCTCTGGGCTACAACATTCAGTTACAGGCAATTTTTGTACCGGGAAAAGAAAACATCCTAGCAGACATGTTAAGCAGGACTACCTCGGATGCTCACGAGTGGATGCTACACCCGGGCATCTTCAAGGCCATCACAAAGAAATGGGGAATGCCACAAGTAGACCTATTCGCATCCCCACTCAACCACCAGCTCAAGAAATTCTGCACAAGGACATACCACCCACTTGCTTGGAAGGTGGACTCTCTATCCTTCAATTGGAAAGGCCTAACAGCATATGCATTTCCACATCCTTTGATGCACAAGGTACTACTGAAAATCAAAGAGGAACGTCCAAGGATAATACTGATAGCTCCAAATTGGCCAAGACAACATTGGTATCCATTGCTGAGGAGCATGTCTCAGGGAGAAACATGGACACTGCCCCTGATTCCTTTGATGTTAACTCAGAGCAACTACAACATCCTGCATCCCAACCTGAAAACTCTACAACTGACTGCCTGGAACATTACATAAGAGCAACTAACCCAGAATTATCCCAAAGGGTTAAAGACATAATCCTTGAGGCCCGCAGACCTTCAACAAGAAGGAACTATGCAGGAAAATGGAAAAGGTTTGTCATTTGGAGTTCTGAGAGAGGGAAAGATGTGTCAAAGGTAGACATTGCCAACATCCTGGAGTACTTGGCAGAGCTTCTTCAAACAGGCCTGTCCTACTCCTCCATCAAGATACATGCATCAGCTATTTCTGCAGAATACAGCTTCGATCCCCCTGTCTTCTCACATCCTCTACTCAGGCAGTTCCTGAGAGGAATTAAGACTGTAAAACCTCCTAGGAAACCACCATTACCAGCATGGGACTTGAACTTTGTGCTAGAAAAATTGACACTCCCTCCATTCGAACCAGCAGCAACAGCAGATCTTCAGCACCTATCCTGGAAAACTGCTTTCCTACTGGCAATTACTTCAGCAAGAAGGGTTTCAGAACTACAGGCTTTAATGGCAGTACAACCCTTCCTAATCTTCCATCAAGACAGAGTGTCCATGAGAACTAATCCTACATTTATGCCTAAGGTGGTATCCAGAGTGTCCCTAAACCAGGCAATCCACCTACCTACCTTCTTTCCCAACCCACAGAACAAGGGGGAAAGACTGCTGCATACCTTGGATGTACATAGACAGTTGCGCTACTACCTGGACAGAACAAAGGGAAATAGAAAAACTGACCAGCTGCTAGTAGCTTATGCAACAGGAAGGGAAGGAAAAGCAATTTCCAAACAAACAATCTCCAAGTGGATAGGAAATTGCATAAGATTCTGTTACTCCTACCATGGAAAGCAAATTCCACAGAACATAAGGCCTCATTCTACAAGGGCTACAGCCACTACCACAGCTTTCTTACGAGGAGTGGCTACCAAGGACATTATTGAGGCGGCTACTTGGACCTCCGTGCATACATTTGCCAAGCATTATAACTTACCTCTATACTCTAGATCCCGAGCAGGGTTTGCCACTGCTGTTTTGCAAGGGATCCTAACTACACCATAATTATTCTTCCTCCTCCCCTAGTTTGGCTATGGCATTCTACCCATTTGTTAGGACTGCAGATGCATCCTTGAAGGACATAGTACAGTTTTGTACCTACCATAAATGTAGATGTCCGAACAGGATAGCATCTGCAGTCAGGATTACCCACCCTCCTTCCCCTCTGTGGTACTCCTAGGGTATTTACCCACCTAATAGCTAGCTGGGGGGGGATCTCTTATGGTGTATTTGTTTGTATATATGTACATACATGTTTATTTTTTGTTTGCCTTCTTTTTTTTGGGAAACATTGGCATTTACCCAAAAATTTAGCTATCAAAGAGGGCAACTGGCATCTTGGGGCAAGAAACACTGAGGAAAATGGCGTCGGCTGATGCCTTTATACCCGAAGACCAGCAGAGATGACGTCGGGTGAAGTGCGACACCAGCCGAGGCCAGACCCAGACTTTGGAATCCGGCTGACCGAAGGGCTGCCTGACGACAGGACAACCCATTTGTTAGGACTGCAGATGCTATCCTGTTCAGATATCTACATTTATGGTAGGTACAAAACTGTACTTTTTCATTCGGCTCTTTGTTTTCAAACAGGATGATGGATTGTTTCAGTAGTTCCTACAGTCTCCTCTTTGATGGGCTTTGCTAATAAGGTCTGGAGATGGCAGTGCATGTTTGTGGTAGCCTACCCCCTTCCCAAATTACTTCCATTTCCTTAATAGATTCTGTGTTTTTATTTTAGTTTCTCAGAAGTCTTTTTTGTCAGATCCTTAGAATGTCTCACTCAAAGATATTTTAATCTGTAATGTCTCCATAAATAAGTATACCTTTGAACCAAGTTACATAATTGTGGACAGTTCACACATGCACATTGCCTTGCATTTAGTTTTGTATCCTGCTACCTCTGTAAACTCCCTTAACATATGAAATGGAATATGAATGTCTGCCTGGATTAGACAAGTATAGAATTAAAATATCCACAAACATAGCTAAATTTTAATCTCAACCTCATTCCCATCCTCTTGGGTGCAAATGCTGTATCTTCTGTGCTAATGGTTCAAGATGTAATGTATATAGGAGTGGGGATGGGGGCAGCCTTGCCTTGTCCCTCTCACTATCCATACTTCAGGTGAAAGTCTCACATTTACTTTTGTAACATCCTTTCCACCTATAATAATAAATACTTTGCAGTAATTTAATAATTTAAAAAAAAAATTCCATTTACTCAACACCTCCCATAGATATTCTTAGTGCACCACATCATTTTTTTGTGTCCAGTCTCAATAGTATCAGTTCTTTTCCTTTTTTTTTTTGTTCAGCTTCTTCATATATTAACTTAGTCTTTGATGCGTTATCCTAGGCTTGGCTATTTTTCACAAAACCATATTGATTTATCTTTACTATCCTAAGGAGTACACCTGCTGGTCTCTCTGCTAAGAATGTTGCAAACAAAAGGGGGGGGGGGGGTGCAGGAAATAACTGAATGGACTGGGCAAAATGCGGTGAGGTTGAGCTCTATTATAGTTGCCTGTTAAACAGATGGGGTCATTCACTTTAATGCTCATCCTGCCTTAGTATATGCCCACTCATTGTAGCCATTTTACTGACTGTACACCTTAGATGTCTGGCTATAATTGAGGCCTGCCTTAGTGAAAGTGTAGCCCTAGACAAATGACTGTTTGGGGCCCTCCTTTTTCACACTAGTCTTTTTTACACTCCTCCAGCGCCCTCCCCGGTTTTCCCCTCATCCTGATTGCACACCATCCATGTAGATTACTAATTTCTTCCTTTTTCATATTTTGGCTTACATTTTAGCTATCCCCAATGCTTCTGAAACATTGTAAGTGGCCAAGACTCTTATTGTAGTTAAGTCTGGAGGAAGTAACTAAATCAAGTTGGTAGTCTAGGGGCTGCTAAGCTTCCTAAAGTAATAGAGTTCTGGGTATTGTGAGATGCATCTTAGAGCAGTTTTTACAAACACTTGATTTAATGACAGAACAAAAAAAGATAGAGAAGTAAATACATTCGGTCTTATTTTAAAATAAGTTGTCTAAAGCTTAATATTCATAGCTGAAAAAGTAGTAGTTCCCAATAAACTGAGGTTATAAATGTAAATGTACACAAATCTTATCCAGAAATTCTGCCTTCCTTCCCTTCCAAAAAAGTCGTCATGTGTATCACTGTGGTGTTAGATTGGCATGAAAAGTAAAATAAATTGCCAGAGGCATCTACTATAAGCTTGAGGGTCTGAGAGAACAAACTAAAAAATGGTTAAAATCTACACAGAGACAAAGGAGTACATGCAGAGACTCAACACAAAAGGAAAGAGCTAGCAAAAACAACCACTGTTAAATGACAGCCGACTCAATTCAACACTGTCAAGAATCAGTTGCTAACTCACACATCCTGCCCAGATCTTTTCTGAGCCACTTGTTGAATACAGTGTTGATGTTCAGCTTTCGTAGAAAGTGAAAAAGTATGCACGCTACTTCTGCAAGCTTAGGATAACTGCTTTATTTTGAACATATGGCAACTATTTCAATCACTTTTATCCACAGACCACCCCTGTACTCAGCAATTAAAACCAAAGTCCTTGACTGTATACTACTACAATCAGCGAATGTAATAAAATAACAATAACTAGCCATAGTAATGTATTTTAACTGCTCCCCACACAAGTATATGACATAGCATGTATGACCATACACTTCATATGTTTGATTGCGATCGAATGAACAAATGAATAAGTACACAAATAACTGCCACACAGTGATTTGTCATCTTCTCAATTCACTGCTGTCGGTATGCAAATTCCCATCCCATATTTGTTTCAATTTCTTGTTACTCAAGGAGAAGGCTTAAAAAAAAAGGGGGGGGGAGGACAAAAGACCAAAATCAATGGCAGCTGTTGCCTTTATGTACTTTAGAAACTATAATGAAATGTTTTGCATTATTATGTTTTTTTTGTTTTTTTTAGGTTGTGTGGTGGATAACTTTGTTGCCTCACAGGAAGAGGTTCCATTCTTGGCTGGGGTGCCTTCTGTGTGGTGTCTGCATTTCCTCTTTGTGTGGGTTTTCTCCAGGTGTTCCGGTTTCCTCTCACATTCCAAAGACAGACAGTAGGTAGTTTGGGCAGTCTAAATTGACCATAGGTGTGTGTGTGTGTGTGTGTGTGTGTGTGTGGTATGGATGAACTACCGTGGCAGGGCTTAGCCACCCAGCGGTGTAAAACTTGGCTCTAGGTAATGTTGCTGAAGTCACACCCTGAACCCATATGCAAAAATGGGAATAAGGGGTTATGGATGGATGCTAAGCCTGAAATTCAAAATACCTGTCATTTAGTGACTGCAAACCTTTCCAGAAATAACACAAAATATGAGGAACAGACCAAAATGTGACGCACACAAAATCTGCAAAAGCAGAGACTGCGAAGACCATCTAAATCCCCACAGTATATACAAACATAATACACGCACACACACACACGGAGTTACAGTTACAGCCACTTGTATGATTTTTTACTGTATTTATTTCAGATGTCTGAATACATAAATAACAGCTAGTTAAGATTTTATGCTCTTATATCTCTGCTGTCAGAATACAGTATGCAACCCACTGCAACTCCCAGCCCTCTGTACCTTACAATCCCTTTGCTCAAGAATAAAGGCGAAAGAGAAATACAATGGTGGTCAAAGAACCTATCTCAAGGACAGGTACTGCCTGCATATACTTAACTTGCTGGATTAGCAAGCTTTATAATAGCATGCTCTCGAGAGAGATATTAAGCCCAAAACTCAAAGTTTGGAAGTTAATTGTTCAGTAACCATAATCATTATAGATTCACTAAAAAAGCAGCAAACTTTACAAGGAACAGACAAAAATGAGGCAAAAAAAATTCTGTGAAATTGGGGACCATTGAGAGCATCCACCCTCACACTTACGAGATGTAAGCATAAGGATTTGCTTCTGACAAAATTGTGACAGAAGGGAAAGTATTAAAATTGATGGTGTTTGTGGAAGATGATTATTCACAGCACACCAGTCAGAAGAGAAGTGAGTTTATCCCAGCAGTTGTGAAATGTTGAGAGGCAAGTGGGAGAGTCAAGTCCAGCTTTCTTCAAAATGTTTTTTTCCCTAAAGGATTGATTACAGTTTTGTATGCAGAACTGACTAAGGAGGAAATAAAGTTTATCCAACAGAGTGAGCTAACAAGCAGATGAGGATACTGCGTCTCATTTTATTTGACAGTAACCAAGCTCATATAGAAAGTTTGACAATTAAATATTTTCCATTGTTTAAATGGAAAATGCTCGAGCAATGACCAGAGGAATCAAGAGTACCTTAGACTTGAACAAGACCCAGGTATTGGAGATTGAGGGATTTTAGAAGAAAACTAGCAGTTTTGTGATTAGTGAATAAATGGGAGACTATAAAGCATTTTTCCTGCTAAATGTAGGAATAGACATGAAATGTGGCTTTGCAAGAAGTAGTTGCAGAAAGACTGAAATTTTGCTTAATGTTAAACTGGTGGGTGGACTGTAAAGCATATACCCCACTTTGTCATTAATGTTGTAGAAGGACACTGAATGAACTAAAGTAAGTGAAACAGATTTTGTTCTTACTAATTTGTTCTTGTGTAAATGTGCCATGGTTTAAATACCATGTTGTTAAGCAGTCTTGCATAAGGTGTAGTCAAGTCATATTTTGAATGAGCTGAGGTTGTCATAGGTTTAGAACTGTAAACTAGGCTAGCGACCTCCAGGGCTTTTTAAGGCTAGCCATACAATCCAACCCAGTTGTGTGTCACTGTGTCATGGGTGTTAGGAGGGGTTATGTTAGAAAGTTTCTAGAGGTTATGTGGGGGGTATGTTTGGGCATTACTGTCTGCCTCTGTCCATCAGAGACGTGGGGTGAATATCCGACTTCCATCCATTGGTTGAAATTGCACTTGAATAGGGTTAGGGATTGACTCTGCTTCACATTGATGGGTAGCCTGTTACAGAGAATGAGGATCCACTGAGACGCATCAGTCTAGCTAACATATGATGTTCTGTAGTCCTATCTCGCCTTCATTCTTACTGATGGGATCGGAGCCGATCCTTGGCTCTGACTCTGCCTATTTACAAGCTCGAAATCTTCTAGTTGACTCGTGGCTAGGTAGGTATCCCATGGTGCACCACTACAATCCCCAGATCTTGTTTGCCAGGTCGACGAGTTCGGATGTGCTTCTTGGTCGTGGCGAAGTCTAACACATTTTGTTCTAAATTTTGGATATTTCTTCTATTTTCACAATTTGATAGCATCATGTAGCATTGAATAGCTATAGTTAGTGTTGTGTTTGTAGTTAAATAGTTAGCGTTTATCAGAGCACTTTTTGTGTGCAGTTTCTTTGAGTACAGTTGGCCCTGTAGTACTATTTGGTATCCTGTGTGCCAGTTGTTTCACTGGATTGTTTTATATATATAGACATCTATATTCCTTGTTTTCATATTTGTATTACTGGTTGTAGGCGCCTTTTGCGCTTAGTTTAGACTGTGTGTTTTCTAAAATATTATAAGTGATAGCTTTACTTGCGGAGCTTTCCGCTTGTTTATATATACAGTTGTTAGTGTTGCAGACGGAACGAGGGTGACCTTAGTTCTTGTTCTTTGTTTTCCCCATTAACTAGGCTTGTATTCCTGCTCTAGTGTGTGTGCGAGGATCTGTACTTGTTTCTGTACCCCCTAGGTCCATTTTAGTTAGAGGACCTATTTTCCTTCTTCTTTACCAGGGATAGGCCCATTTAAGTTAGAGGACCTAGTCCTCGTGGTGTGTCTTTATTGGTTCCTTTATGGCTAGGCCCATGTAAGTTAGAGGACCTAGTCCTCCCACTTTTTCTTCCTGTGTGTATGTGTGAGTTCAGTCTTCTGTGAGATGTCTAAGGAAGGCAAAGATCATAAGCCATCGGGCTTTAAAAAGTGTGTGAAATGCTCATAGAAGATGTCTTAACGGATGGCCACAGTAACTGCATATACTGTCTTAGGGCCATCCACTTACAGGAAACATGTTTATTTTGCCACTCATTTAGTGCTAGGGTGTTGCAAGAGAGAAGAAATACGCTCATACTAAAAGGTCTCCTAAAGCCTTCTTTTGAGGAAGATCTGGCTAGCTCTTCCTCCTCTGCTAGATCTCAGGGATCTAAAAAGGAGAAATCTAAATCCTCTAAGAGGCCCTCCCCGGCGCCAGCTGGAGTCTTGTTGCCGCCTCTTAAAATTACCAAGTCTTACAAAATTGCTGCCTCTTTGGCCCCACTGAGTTTGGAGCCGATCGAGGGTTTTACTACTGTGGTTACAGGGTCGGCACCAAGAAGTTAGGAGCCGACCACTAAGAGTATTCAACGGAGCCGGTCTACGGATCCTTTACCGGTCTCCCCTACATTAAGGTCACTCATATTGCAGAGATCCCGTTCTCCTACTCGTTCTTCTAAGAGTTTATTGGAAGAAGATGTGGAGAGGGTAGTGCTGAGATGTCTGAAGTCGTCTGCCTTACCTAAATTGTTGTTGGCTCTGACCCAGTCTGTTCCGGGGCCACTTGAGTCCGTCCCCCCTTTGTTGATTTCTCCTCCGAGCCATGCTGGGCTTTCGGAGCTGGAGTGTTTGGCACCTCTGGTGGAACCCTCGGTTTCAGCTCCCCTTTAGGTTGTTTCAGAGCAGAGTTCCGCTCCGACACTCTCTGTGCCATCTGTGGTGTGTAGGAGCTGAAGCTCCCCGGTCGGCCCCAACAGGGAAGCTTGGAACCTCTTTGGTTCCGATACTTCCTCTTGGAGTGTTGGCGAGGGTGAGCTCGGACCCTACGTCTATCTCGGAGCCGATGGCTCTGGAACCAATGGCATCCTTGGTCTCCTCGGAGCTGAGGAGGTCTTCGTAGCCAGAGAGGTCAGCATTCGAGATGATGAGTGTGCTGCCCTGATCATCCGCTCCTACCAGGGGTACCGACACTCTCCCCCGTAGGGCACCTACTTCTGTCTCAGCTCCTACTCCTTCTCTGGACAGCAGAGACCCACAGCCTCAGGTGCCACCGGCTGGTGGTCCCCATTCTTCCGAGACCTTCCTGGAATATCCTTCCGAGGAGCCCCCACGGAAGAGAACATGCAAGAGGAAGCATGTAGACTCCCAGAACGAGTCTCTTACCTCGGACACCGACCTCGAGGAATCAGATGGGTCCCCCAAGTCATCCTCTGATGTCTCCTTCGTAGACATCCTGGAGTTGCTTAAGCAAAGATGCGGCTGGCCCACTGTCACCCTTTCTGATGAGGGGTCTGTGTAACTGAAGGCTTTCGGGTCTCAACCTTCAACCTCTTGGGTGTCTCCACCTTTCGACAAACTGATGGAGCTTGTTAGTTGGAAGGTGTGGGATACTCCTTTTGCTGTGGATCCAGTCCCCAGGAGACCAAATAAGTTTCTTTCTGCGCCTAGGGAAAGAAAAATAATTTTTGCCTAAAGGTGTTCCCGTAGATGCCATGGTGGTGGCAACAGCCACTAAAAAGGAGCTAGCGGAAACTTCTTATGTTCATCCGCCGAATAAAGAGTCTCGAACGATGGACAGATAGATACGGGAAGCGTATCTTTTCTTCAGCGGCATTTGCTCTTAGATCGCTGAACTACCTTGCACACTTCATGAGACTTTAGAGTGATCTCCTTAAGGAGTTAGGAGATTCTCTACAAGGTACATTCACTGAGAGAGTCCCTGACAAGGTGTCTGCCCAGTTGTCTACCTTGAACTCTATTGTCAACGCATCCATGAGGCTTATCTCGTATGCAGCTGATGGAGCGAGTAGAGCAGCGGGTTCAGGTCTACCTTTACCATCACCCCATTCGGTTCTTCATTGTTTGCACCCAAGGTAAAGAACACACTCACCCAGTGTGAGCAAGAAGGAAAAACACTCTCTGCCATGGGGAGTATGTTTTACTGTCCCCTCTAGACCATATCCTAAGGGTCAGAGAGGTGGTAAAATGTGGTTCAAGAAGTCCCAGAGGTTTTTCCAAGATCCACAGGGTGACTCCTTCAGAGGCAGAGGAGGAGGAAATGGTAGAAATCGCCCTAGAGGCAGGGCGGACCGCAAAACCATGGAGGTCGTGATTCGTTTCGGAGCCGGCCTTACCAGCACTCCTGATGTTTGGCCCAACTATGCTTCTCTGGAGCTGGTCGGGTGTCGCATTTCTTTGTATCCAGAAGCCTGGCTAAGTATCACTCAAGACAAATGGGTACAAAGAATTATTAATAAAGGTTATGTCATACCCTTTTCTTTGCTACTTTATGTTCCCCAGAAGATGCCAAATGTTCCACCCAATCACAGGAATCCGGCAACTGTGGAGGTTAACAAGTTGCTGGCAAAAAGAGTCATCCAAACCATCCCAGCAGACCAAATAAGATCCGGAACGTACTCCATATTCTTTTAAGTGCCAAAGTGTACAGAGGACTGGAGGCCCATCTTGGACCTCAGCAGATTGAACGAATCAGTAAAGAAGGACAAGTTCCGGATGGTGACACTGCAGTCTGTACTCCCGTTACTAGGGAAGGACACTTGGATATGCTCAGTAGACCTCCAGGATGCTTACTACCACATAAAAATGGACAGAGCGTCGAGGAGTCATCTACGCTTCCGGCTGGGAGCCAGTCCGTACCAGTTTCGTGCTCTGCCCTTTGGTCTCACCACAGCCCCCCATGGTGTTCACCAAGTGTGTGGCAGTAGTGACAGCTCACCTTAGATGTCGAGGATTCCAGGTGTTTCCGTATCTGGACCACTGGCTCCTGAACCACCCCCACTGGGCATCTACTACTTCAGACCAGGGACGCTAACATTCAACTTTGTGCCCAGTTGGGGATTACTATCAATTTGGAAAAATCTGCCTTATTGCCCTCTTAATTTGTGATTTTTATAGGCGCCGAGATGGACACAGTAGACATGTTGGCTCGTCTTCCAGTAGAAAGGGCACAGAATCTGGTTCTTCAAATTCAACGTCTTCTCCCCTACAAAAAGTCAAGGCCAAGACTGTTCTGAAGCTTCTAGGGACCATGGCTTCCACCATATACTAGTACCGCTAGCCAGACTACACATGCGGATTCTTCATGGCTGCTATCGTTCCAGTGGTCCTTTCAACATCTCCCATTAACTCATCACATACTGCTGACAGACTCTTGCAAGAAGGACCTCATTTGGTGGACTCAACCCAACCAGTTAACCACGGGCACCTCATTTGTCCCTTGCCAACCCGTTGCCACTGTGACCACAGATGCTCCACAGAAAGGGTGGGGGCGGCATTATCTAGGTAGGACTGTCCAAGGCACATGGCAAGATCACAAGGCTCACCTGCATATCCGTGCTCTAGAGATGAGGGCAGTGCTCATGGTATTGCAAGCACTTCACGACCTTCTGCCTCTTGGGGCGATTGCAATACAGTCGGACAACATGTCTGTAGTATGGTATACCAACAAACAAGGTGGGACAAGATCATACCTACTCTGTCGAGAGGCCATTCGAGTTTGGAAATGGGTGATATCTTCCCAGCGCTCTCTGGCATTGACGCACATCCCGGAGACAACCAACGTGATAGCCAACAAACTCAGCCGGGCAATTTTGATGCCTCACGAGTGGTCTGAAACAGGAAATAGCAGAGCAGATTTTCCACAGATTGGGACACCCTTGCTGCAATCTCTTTGCCAGCCCGATTAATGCCAAATGCAGCAGCTGGTTCTCCCTCATTTCCCCTCGGGGGGAGTCCCCGAGGGATGCACTTGTTCACAATTGGCCCCTGAGTCTCCTTTATGCTTTCCCTCCCTTTCCTCTCCTGTCCAAGGTTATTCAGTTAGCGAAACAGCTTGGAAGCAAACTGATCCTCATTACTCCTTACTGGCCTTGTCAGGTTTGGTTCCCCTTTCTCGGGCCTTTTCTCCTTGACGATCCTTGGATTCTGGACCCAGTGCCAGATCTCTTGACGCACATGTCAGGCTCACTTCATCCCACTTTACACACCTTCAGTTTGACAGCTTGGTTGCTCCAGTTCCATCCCTAGTCAGGCTTCACGACTTCTCACCCTCTGTGACTCATACTAACGTCATCTCATAAACCTTCCACTAGGAGGTTATATTCCAGTAAATGGAGGAGATTCTCTATCTGGGCTGAGAAAAAGAATGTTGACCCTTATACTGCCTCCATTACGGTGGTTTTGGAATTCCTGTCTGAGCTTTTCCACCAGGGATCTGTAGCTACTGTTAGGGCTCAATTGGCAGTGATTTCTAACTTTCATCTAGGCATACAAGATTCTAATCTGATGTCACACAGGCTGTGCAAAACCTTCCTCAAAGGTGCCACTTTGTTAAAACCCCTATTTCAGGAACCTATTTATTCATGGGACTTAATTTTGTGCTATCCAAATTGACGTCTCCACCCTTTGAGCCTTTTCATTCATCACCTTTGAAATTTCTGTCTTGGAAGACCTTGTTTCTGGTGGCAATCACATCTGCCAGACGGGTGTCAGAGTTACAAGCACTGTCTGTAAAACCCCCTTATCTGATTTTTCACAAAGACAGATTATCTCTTCGTACTAATCCATCCTTTGTCCCCAAGGTCTGTTCCCATAGCACTTTGAACCAATCCACAGAACTTCCGGTGTTCTTCCCAAATCATTCCAACGCAGTAGAATACAGGTTTCATCAGTTGGATGTTCATAGACAATTACATTTTTATTTGCACCGGGCTAAGGAATTCAGGAAATCAGATCAATTATTTATTTCCTTCTCCGAATCCAGGTCGGGTTTACCAGTTTCCAAAGTGACCCTCTCAAACTGGATCTCTAGTTTACATTTACACTTCTGAGGGTAGATCTTTACCTTTCAAAATTAAGGCTCATTCTGCGAGATCTCATTCTACCTCTGCAGCCTTTCAAGTCAGAGTCCCACTTGATAATATATGTGCAGCAGCAACATGGGCTACCCCTCACACATTTATTACTCATTACAAATTGGATTTAACCTCCAGGGGTAGAGCATCCTTTGGTTCCACGGTACTCAGGAGTATTTTTCCTTGAGCCACCCAAGAGTAAGGTGCTAGGGACGCTGTCCCGTCAGTAAGAATGAAGGCGAGATAGGACTACAGAACATAAAGAAGTTATGTACTCACCATAACGTTCCATGTTTGTAGTTCGTCTCGCCCTTCATTCTTACGAACCCACCCTCCTACCCCCATCATGGAAGAATCTGGAGACAGAATAATATGGTTATCATCATTCTTTGGAGACCTTTTATTATTGGCTTCTTTCTTTCTTTCTGTATGTTTGTTATTATTTCTCCTAGTTAGCAGCAAACAAGATCTGGGGATTGTAGTGGTGCACCATGGGATACCTACCTAGCCACGAGCCAACTAGAAGACTTCGAGCTTGTAAATAGGCTGAGCCGGAGCCAAGAATCAGCAAGAATGAAGGGAGAGATGGACTACAAACATGGAAAGTTATGGTGAATACATAACTTCCTTTTCTTTTTTTTTGCAAGAAACAAAATTTAAATCCTTAGATTTGGTGATTCTGATGCTGTTCATTTTGTGGATCCTGATAGGTCATGTTTTGTGCTGTTTTAGGAGCATCCTAGGATAACAATTTGCTGTGCTCAGTGAAGGTTAGCACCATTGACCAACAGTTCAACACATTGTGTGCTACCTTTGAGGTTTGGGACTTAGCTGTAGAAGACCTTGTGTGGTTTTCTACAGCTGTGAGGCTATCGTGACCTTGTAATTTTTCTTGTTGGACTTAGTCCTCTTAGTCTTCTGTTTAGTTTAGAGATCTCCTGTCATTATGGGAGCTGCTTTTCCTGATTTAAGCCATGAAGTTTTTCCTTTTGTTATATACCCTGTTAAAGTTAGTATTCCACCAGTGTGGTGTGTGTTTAGAGTTCGTTTTGGGCGTACTTCGAGTAGGTACAGCAGCCTCTGTACAGCCAGTTACATGGTAGTACAGGGTCTCTTTGAACAATTTTGCATAGGTTGTTGTGACCTTGGGGATGGGAGGATCATTGAATTTTGATAAACTATTATTTAATAGGGTGTAGTTTGCATTGGAATAGTTCCCAACTGTTAGTTTGCTGGGGTTACCTTTTTTTTTTTTTTTTTATTTCAAAGGTGACAGCTTTGTGGTCTGACCTCACTAGTGAGTATACGAGTCTGAGGGGAAGGGGATGTAGCACACTCCAATATTTTAACTGTACGGACTGTCTGGCCAAGCGTATTTCTGTTAATGAAGTCAAGGAATAATAGTGTCTGCAGGCATGCAGCAGTGCATTTCTTAGTTTATAAAGGGGGTAGTTAGTCTCCCATGAATAGGGTAGCTGTCTTAATGATCAGTGTCTACAGTAAATCTAGGTATGAGCTGTAGGATTGTAGTTTGCTAGGATATGGTATGGGACTTAGTGTATGGTGATATGCTTGTGGATAAATTCCAGGACATCGTCCTGTTTTAACCATCGTAGAGTTATGCTTGTTGCTGATAGATTGACTCCTCTACCTTTTGTCCCTGCCTCTGCAGCTGCTAGTCTAAATGTGTGGAAGACACTGAAGGCTTGCACTACCAGAGTACTTTCTGCAGATTTAAACCATGTCTCTGTAGTGGCTCAGATGTCTGTATTCTCGAGAGTGAGAAGAGTTTGTAGAGTATTTTATTTAGGCTCCTAGCATTGAGTAGTAACACCTTTAGGTTTCTTTTGGTTTTATTTGCTATGTGTTTAGGTTTGTCAATTTGGCATTGCCTAAAAAAGACTCTAAAGGGGTAGATAAATTTTTAGCCAATATTCAGAAGCCTAAGGGAGACAAATGCAGACCATCCTTTGCAAAGCAGTGTGGTCTGTGCTATGCCTTCCCATGCTGACAAATATTGAATTCCTGCGGAAAGGCACCAGAAACTAAACTAATTATTGAAGTCCATCTTTTGTTTATACTGTGGCATCATTCTTGGTGAAAGAATGCTTTTCAGTGCAAGGCATATATCTGCCCGAGACACACATTCAGAGAGATAACAATGTCTCTCTTAGTACAGTCCAGAGAAGTGTGTCTCGGGTCATTAATGCCCACATGGAGTATGATCTAATTATACTGGCACCTGTGGTGTAGTGACTTCACTGCTTGTAGAACTTGGCGGAATTTGGCTCCAGAGAAGCAACTAACTGATGTCCTTCAATTCACTGCTGCAGTATTCTGAACACATGGGATATAGCCCACAAGGCAACCCAATGTCCAGCCAGTATACCAAAGCCTTTAAGTTGCCATAGGGTATGCCGCATGTCACTAGTACATTCCTTGCGTAACACAGGGCATAAAAGAGACATCCGGACATACCCTGTTCAGAATTTCTTTGCCGCCAGTCCGAACACCATCCTTTGATCGTCTTTCTGATCACCTAAGTCATCATCGTTGTGTTATGCCAGTGTACCTTGGCTCAATTACGTGGCCTGCTGGGGTGTTCTTTTTCCCCTTGTTTTTGGTTGCTTCCTCTATATTTGTGGTTAATGTCATCCAGAAGGAGAAATTCCAGTTGTGGGAGACAAATTCCCCATAAGGATTGCCACCAGCAGTGTTTGTTTTGCTTGGGGGCCATTCACAACCATACATCTTGCAGTATTTGTCAGGCCTTTGTTCCTAAAATGCTCAGAAGTCACCTTTACTCCCTCAAAATTTATCTAGAGAATCAGTGTCTTAAAAGCTTAGCTCAGTCTAGGCCAGAAGTACAGCCTCCAATGAAGAGGAAGGCCAAGACTGTCAGGCTGGATTCTTTGGGTCCACCTCCCTTGTTGGACGTCTCTCTCTCTCTCTTCAGGCTGATGAAGGCCCAGAGGTTCATCTGGTTCCAAAGTAGGATTCCTCTGCTGTGTCCAGTTCAGAGACCATTATGGATTCTGCTGCTCGCACATCCTCAGAGGCCTTGCAAACATCTTTCACAAATGTCCAGGGGGAACCATGGCTTGTGATTTACAGAAGGGCCTAGGGTTAGTTCGCAGATCTTAGTGAGGAAGGAAGTGCCGACTACAATTGTAGAGTGCAGGCCTAAATCTGGGCCTTCTACCGTTCATAAGATAGACATCCATAAATGGAAAACAAAGCATTTATCTCCCAGTCCCAAAGACCCTCAGGGTGATTGACAGAATTTTACTCGGGGCCTGTTTAAGGCTCTGAAACCACCTCAGGGGGTCTCTGTTCCAGCTCCTCCTTGGTAGTCTTCTCCTTCCAAAAGGGTTAGAGATCAGGATTACTTGGATGAAGAGGTAGATTCTGATAAGGACTCCTTGGCCTACTCCATACAGATTCTTTCTTTAGACTGTGGCTCTGAGAAGGAGGAGACCACCAGTCCAGACTCTCCTGTTGACGAGATCTCTTTTGGGGATACCATTGTAAGGATGGTGAGATCTCTTTTGGGAATACCATTGTAAGGATGGTGAAGTATTTCAAACAGGATTGCTCTTGGGTGTCTGATGTGCACAAGAGATACTATGAGCTCCTTCAGATGGATTCCCATAAACCCTCTGCTGTTCCTCCTGTTTTGCCTGTCTTTTGGATGTCTTCTCTGTTTCACAGGCTCCAGATTACCAACTCCCTGCCAAAAAGAAACCTGACAGTTTTTGTAAGGTGTCAGAGGACTGCAAACATTTATACAAGTGCCCTTCTGCTGATCCCTCTGTAGTTTGTGACTTCTGATTACTGCCTTCCACTAAGCTCATTTCCTCTAAGGACACGGAGTATGGAAAGGCTGGTAAAGAAGGTTTACACTTCTGCCACTCTTGGCTTCAGAACCATTAATTATCAACCTCATATGACCAAGTATGTCTTGGTCCTGCTTTCCCAGACTTGCCAACTTTTAGCTAGCCTTCCTGATTCTGAGGTTAAGACTTCTGCCATGTTTCTGTTGGGGGCTTCCTGTCTGGTAGCTAGGCACTGCATTAAGTGCAGTTATGGTACAACAGATGCTTCTTCCAGAGCTGCAGCTTCTGGTTCTGTACTGTGGAGATATTCCTGGCTACGCCTACAACCTTGGCCTGATGACATTAAAGCGAAGTTGATGGATGCCCCTCTGGGATAACAAGTGCTTGTTTGGTACTGCTCCTGCAGATTTGTTCCAAGTCCCAACAGGAAAAATGTAAGGGGTTGCAGTATCTGAAACATTTTTGTTTCTCCTGTTCCTATGTTTCAAAGGAATTAGCCTTCTAAGTCTGCCTTTGTTCGAAGGCAGTTTTAACCACAGCAAGAAAGTAAGAAATGAGGTAAGAGTTCTTCCAGGTAAAGCCCACTCAGAGTACTTCTGTTAAGAAGCAGCCCTTTCCTGACAAAACAGGGCCTGTCTGACTATCACTCTTCCCAGTTACACTCCTCTTTCTCTTCATCTGTCTCTCCCTTTTCCACACATTACCCAAGACTCTTGGGTCCTCTGCATCATTCGCCTGGGCTATCTCATGGTTTGAGATTCCCTCCCTCCCTTCATGGGCATTCCTCAACCTCCTCAAGACCAGTTTCATCTTTTTCCAAAGGTTATTCAGAAACTTCAGGCTCAAGGCAACATTCAAGAAGTTTGTGCTGCCCAGAGAGAGAACGGATTTTACTCCAGAATGTTTCTGGTTTCAAGTAAGGAAGGCACTTGGAGACCTATTCTGGACCTCTCTCACCTAAACACCTTCTGAAGGTGCCTACATTTCTATTGCTTTCACATCAAACCTTGTTTCCTCTCTTCAGGCCTTCATGGTTTCTGTGGATATGGACGACGCTTACCTCCACATTCCTATTCATCCTCCGTTCAGGAAGTTTTTACATTTTTCTGTTGCTTTCGTGTACTTTCAGTTCTCTGGTTTCCCCTTTGGCTTTTCTATTGCTCCAAGGTTGTTCACCAAATGCCTAGTACATGTGATTGCTTTTTCCAGACTTCAAGGGATTCAGGCCTTCCTCTGTCTGGATGACCTCCTATTTCAGGCATCCTTACCAGATGTTGCAAAATCTCCACTTTTCCATTTCTTTTTTGCAAGGCCTGAGGTTCACTATAAATTTTAAAAAGTCTTCTCTGACTTCTCCTCAAGACCAGGTGCTCCTGGGGTGCAGGATACAGACAGTGTCTATGCTGGCATCCCTGCCTCTTCCAAAGGTTCAGACTCTAGCTGTTTACTTCCAGAATCGTCATATCCTGCCCTCCTTTATGGCCAGGGGATATTTGAGAGTTCTGGGGTTTATGGCATCCACCATTCCCATGTTCCCTGTCACCGCACTTCACATGAGGAAGCTCCAGTGATTCCTAACATCAGTATGACAATACCATGAGCACCCTCTTGAATTTTCTATTTCCTCTTCTATCCTGCCTAAAGAGGAATTGCAGTGGTGAATTAAGCAACTTTCCCTAAATCCAGGTCTTCCTATTTATCCACCTCTCCCAGTACAGGAGTTGTTCACAGATGGCTGAGATGTGGGATGGGGTGCAGGTTTTGGCTCTCTCAAGGTTCAGGGCATTTGGTCTCCTCGTCTTCAAGAAAAGGTGCACATCAACATCAGAGAGGTGAGGGCATTGTTGATGGCTCTGCAGACTTTTCATCCTCTCTTCTCCCCAGGACCTCTCAAGGTGTTCACAGACAACACCACAGTCCTTTGCTATGTGAACAAGCAAGGGGGGATGAATTCCTACCCCCTTTGCCAGTTGGTAGTCCTGGTTTGGGATCTTGCATCAGCTGACCTTTCATGCATTATTCATTCCTTCTTGACTCAATCCTACAAATCGATGCTTTTACAGGGATGTGTTTCTGGACTTTGTCCACCAGTGGGGTACTCCTCAAGTAGATCTATTTGCCTCCCCCATGAACAGACAACTTTCACAGTTTTGTGCCAGGGTCCCAAATCCTCTGGTGTGAAAGGTGGAAGCACTCTCATTCTCATGGAAGGGGATGTTTCTGTATGCCTTCTCTCCCCTTCTTCTTATTCTGAAAGTCTTTTCCAGGATTCAGCAGGATTCTCCAAAAATCTTGCTAGTGACTCCCTTTTTGACATGGCAGCATTTGCTCGCACTTTTCCACTTAGCCAAGGGCCATCAGCACAAGTTAACTCACTAGGTGGACCTACTGACACAAGACAAGGGTTCTCTCATCCATCCTCACTTGTCTACTCTTCACCTAACTCCGTGGGTGATAGCATTTTGATTCCACATAGGCACCTTTTTTCTGAGAATGTGCGTAAGGTCCTGCAGGAGGCCAGGAATCCCAATACTAAGAAGTCCTACTTATTCTAATGGAAGAAGTTTTCTATTTGATGTTCAAGAAGACTAGATCCACTTACTTTGGGTGTTCCTTTAGTTCTTTCTTATTTGTGTGAATTACTCAGTGCTGGTTTGGCCTACTCTTCGGTTAAGGGTCATTTGTCAGCTATTTCTGCTAAACAGTTTTTTAAAGGAGTCTTTCAGATTAGACATCCCAGGAAGCCTGTTCCACCTACCTGGGATCTTAATTTTGTCTCAAAGAAATTGACTGTGGCTCCATTTGTGCCTGATGCCTCAGCTTCCTTGCAGCATTATTCCTGGAAATCTGTTCTGTTGGCCATTAACTTCTGCCAGATTAGTGTCTGAGCTTCATGTGCTTATGACCTACCTCCCTTTTCTTAAGGACAGTGTCCCTGCAAATTAATCCTTCCTTTATGCCTAAAATGGTGAATGAGTTGTCCTTGAATCAGTCTTTTCAATTGCCGACCTTTTGCCCTCCTCCACAGTCTTCTAGTGCAAGGGTTCTTCCCACCTTATATGTGCAGAGAGAGCTCAGATTTTACTTGGATAAGACTGTTTGTTAGAAAATCTGAACAGCTTTTTGTTTCTTTTTCACTCTAGGTCTTTTGGAGTGGCTGTGTCCAAGCAGACTATTTCTTCTTGGATTTCTAATGCTATTTCTTGTTATGTCCATCATGGTAAAAGGCTTCCTTGTCCTGTTATGGCTTATTCCACCAGACCTTTTGCGTGCTCTGGTGCTTTTTTCAAGGGGTTAGACACCAACTTCATCCTTGAAGCAGCTACTTGGACTTCATTGTATACTTTCACCAAACATTACAAGCTGAATGCAGTGTCTAGAGCTAGGGCTGGTTTTGTAAGGGCCATTTTGCATCTGTTCTTTGAGAGCTCTGCTGGTCCTTCCATCTCCCTATTTTCTTCCTAAGCTCTGGCACTTTTCTACATGTTAAGAATAGTGCAGACATGAATGTAAGGGCATAGTACAGTTGTATAAAATTTTACCATAGTGGTAGATACAGTTGTATAAAATTTTACCATAGTGGTAGATGTCCTTCTCTTCACTGCTGCAGTATCCACTCTCACCCTCCGTTCCCCTGATATTTTTTCCTTTCTTCTGGATGTATTGCTGATGTCTTCCTTATTTGGACTGGCATTCCTGCTGGGGCACTCAGTTCTTCATGTTTCACTGTTGCAGTCATCACACTTGGGTTATCTGCCTGCAGGCAGCCCTCAGTCGGCCCGAATAACAGAGACTTGGTATTTCTGCATCGGTTGCTGTCGCTTCAGGACTGACATCAGGGGTATAAAATCAGGCAACCGATGCCATTGCATCAGTCTTTCTTGCAGAGGAGCCAGAAGCAGTTAGCATTAGTGCCAGTCAGCTGCTACCTGAGTTTTCATTTATGAATTGAATCATCCCGAAGTCTTCTAAAGCTCAATACCCCGTTGGGGATCCTTTTTTCTTGCTCTAACCGATGTCAGAAAAAGTTAACAATTGTCTTGCCTGTGGAAAGCAAATACCACACCGAGATTTTCATTCTTACTGCATCACCTGTTTAGGCCCAGACCACGACGTACCTCTCTGTCGTTTTTTTAACCTTTTTCAACGCCCAAACCATTCGTTGTCAGGCCCTTATTGTCACTAAATACTTTCGTTCTTGATCTCTGTATTCTGAAATGGCTTCGGTAAGCCACCCGACTACCGATATTCTGAAAAAACGTAAGGATAAAGACAGAGACAGACCGCACAGGTCCAAAACTGCCGACGCTTCCATTAAGGTAGTTGCCAGTTCGCCGGTACTCAGTGAGGCACTTTCGCAGCCCTAGATGCCTGCTTCAATGGATTCTCAAGTCTCTACCGAGACCCGTTCGGAGCCCGGTATGCCGCCGTGAGACTCTTATTCGACCATGGAACCTGCGGATGTCTCTACCTTGGATGGGTCCAGAGCCATTGAGCAGGCATCGGCTTCTGAGGAAGTTCTTCACACTACCTATGTTCAACACAAACCGACGACTTCATTTCTGTCTAAAACTACCGAGTTTCTAAGGCCAAGAGTATGCGCTACGCCTAGAAAACAGACGACCAAAGCGCACGCACCTGCTCCCTTGCCACAACATAAAATGCTTAGAATGGCAGAAGATCTTATTATGCTGATTAGGAGAAGTCAGCCTTCCCCTGTTAAGAGAAAAAGAGATCAGTCTCTAGCAGCTTCAACAGACCAAGAGTCCGACTCTGAGGTTTCTGAATATGAAGACATGCCCTTATCAGCATATGAGGATTCAAATGCAGAGGAATTCATTCCCTCTGCCTCTCCTCCAGAGGATTTTTCTTTTGGCGAAACCTTATATGCTTTAAGAGAGCATTTCCATTGGGAATGCCAAGACTATCCTCAGTCCAAAAAGACTCTACTTGCTACAATTTAGGCCTTCAGCAATACCCCCAGTACTGGAAGTTGTTGATGTCTTTATGGAATCAAGTCTTACTCCTGATACTTTATTCCCTGCTCCTAGGAAACCAGACAGGTACTATAGAGTACCTGACTCTCATAAATTCCTTTTCAGAAGTCCTACTGCTGACCCAGAGATAATTTCCCAGGGGCCTAAAGGTATCAGGGCAACTACAGCTAAGAATTCCAGCCCTTCAGAGAGGGATTCCAGAGCTTTGGACCCATGGGGTAAGAAAGTATATACTTCTGCAACTCTCACCATTAGGGCCTTGAATTGTCAGTTTCACATGCTGAAATATCAGCAACATATTATGGAACTTATTAAGCAAAAATAGCTACCTTTACAGACCGTGCAGAAAGTAAAGAATTGCAGGAACTTATGCATTCTGCAAGCCAAGTCAGCAAGCATACATTGCAGTGTGGCTTTGACTCCCTAGAAGCATCTTGCAGTGCAGCAGTCACTGGTTCTGTACTGAGAAGACATGCTTGGCTTAAGGAGCAGACCTTGCCAGACCATGTCAAATCAAAGTTATTAGAATCTCCTTTGAACAAGGACAATCTGTTTGGCAACAAAGCAGAAGACGTTCTTAAAAAGATGTAAGAAAAAGCTAAATCTATGCAGACAATTAAAGAATTCTTACAAGTGCAGCCTCCTAGATTTAGTGGGCATTGCCCCTTGAAACACTGGTCCTTTCCAGCTCCCTGCAGGCCATCTCAAACCAGACCCAGGGAGAAACAGACCACCGAGACTACAGTCTCAGGGTATGCAGAGATCCAAGCAATGGAGTGCCCCCATCCCCAAAGCAGGGAGTGCTAAGCCACCTCCCTACGGTAAGACCTCACAATGACTTCTCTACTCCACTCCCCACCTCTGCCCAGCCGCTTGTGCCCCTAGGAGGAAAACTTGCCCTTCAAGCAAAAAACTGGATGTCCATCACCAAAGACCGATGGGTCCTCAACATTGTATCCCAGGGGTACAAATTCTACTTCCACTCGCTGCCAATCCCAAAAGGGTTCCCAGACCTTCCTCCAAACCAGTGGGCAGAGGCACAAAACCAAGCTCAATCCCTGCTCTCCAAGGGCAATTCAGCCTGTTCCTGTGGAACAGATGGGTCAAGGAATCTGTTCCAGACTTTTCCTGGTACCTAAAAAAGAGGGCACTTGGCACCCAATCCTAGTTCTTTCAATTCTCAACACCTTCCGGGTGGTACCAACATTCAAAATGTTCACTCTGCAGCAGCTTCTACCTATGCTAGCCAAAGATGCCTGGTTAGTCACCCTAGATTTAGAAGCCTATCTGCACATCCCATATAAGGAAGTCATGCAGGAAATATCTCCGCTTTAGGGCAGGATCTATGCATTATCAGTTGTCTGCACTTCCCTTTGGCTTATCCTCTGCTCCCAGAATATTTTCAAAATGCCTGGCTCCAGCCATTGCTTACTGCAGACAGAGAAATATTCAATTTACCCGTACTTGGACGACTGCCTGATTCAGGCAGACAGTCAGGAAGTGCTGTTGCAGCACCTGACATTTGTAAAAAAAAACCTTCTAACCTCCGTGAGGTACACCATCAATGAAAATGAGTCAAAACTAGTACCCTGTCAAACGATTGTATTCCTGGGAGCAAGCTTGGACACAGCATCCGAGATGGCATTCCTCACTCCAGAAAAATAAGCCTATCTGACAGACTATTTTACTCAAATGGCCACCAGAACCCAGCTGTCCGCAAGGAAAATCCTACAGGCCCTAGGGTTTATGGCCTCTTGCATCCTACTAATTTCATATGCCAGACTGCATATGAGGAAACTTCAATGGTACTTAAAAATTCTTTGGTGCCAACATTCTCAGGGCCTGGAAACAGTCATTCCTGTCATATCCTGTCTAAGGACAGAGTTTCTTTGGTGGGCAGCAGCATGCAACCACAAGGGACTGCCCTTTACTCAACCCCACGCCGCCCAGACCCTAACCACAGACACATCAGACTATGCCTGGGGGCACACATGGATGGCAAGTGCATTCAGGGCCACTGGAGTCAGTCAGTTTCATCTGCACATCAACCAGAAAGAAATGCTAGCTGTGCAGCACTATGACAGCTTTCAGATCCCAACTTTCACCAGGACACATGCTAATAAAAAACAGACAACACCACAGTTATGTGGTACATCAACAAGCAGGGGGAACCTCACTCTTACCCACTCTGCAGGCTAGCCATGGCTCTGTGGAACATGGCCTTGGACATGCAGGTCCAGCTGCAAACTCAATTCCTGCCAGGCAGGCAAAACTCACTGGCAGACGAATTAAGCAGAAATCTCCTAGACCCACATGAGTGGCAATTAGAGCCCAGCACCTTCAACCTTCTGATTCAGAAAAGGGGGACCCCAGAGGTGGATCTCTTTGCCTCTCCCTGCAATCACCAGCACAGCAAATTCTGCATCAGGACGCCTCACAGCAGGGCTTGGAAAGTGGATGCATTATCCTTTCAGTGGGTAAACCTCTCAATTTATGCATTCCCCCTCTGCCTCTTCTCTCAAGAATATTACTCAGGATAAGACGGGACAGACCGAGGGCAATTCTGATTGCCCCTGACTGGCCACGCCAGCACTGGTACCCACTACTGCGCAGCCTGTCACTGGTGCCACCCTGGCACCTACCCCATATCCCAACCCTCCTCACTTAGCAGGTTGGACATATCTTGCATCCGCAACTGCAAATCCTGAATCAAGTGACCGTCCTAAGCAAGCAAGTGCTGGATGTCCTTCTTGAAACCAGAAGACCCAGTATAAGGAAATCGTATGCTGATAAGTGGAAAATGTATTGTTCCTGGATTCAGTCTAAAGGAGAGGACACAGCACTGCCCTCCTTACCTCTAATCCTGGATTACCTAGCAGATGTACTCCACAGAGGCCTACCCTTCTCCTCCATTAAGATCCATGCCTCTGCCATCTCAGCTCATTACAACATTGAGTCACCTCTCTTCTCTCATCCTCTCATCAAACAGTTTCTGAGAGGGCAAACAACTTAAGGCCACCAAGGAGAGCTCCCACCCCTGCTTGGGACATTAACTTTGTACTGGGATAACTCTCACCCCCCCCCTCCCCCCTTTGAGCCTGCAGCGTCAGCAGAGTTAAAATTCCTCTCTTGGAAAACAGCCTTGCTTCTGGCCATCACTTCAGCTAGAAGAGTGAGTTACAAGCACTTAAGGCTGTGGAACCCTTAATTATTTTTCATGCTGACGGCGTCTCCCTCAGGACTAACCCTTCCTTTATGCCAAAAGTGGTGTCCAGTGTAGTTCTTAACCAATCTATCCATTTGCCAACCTTCTTCCCTAATCCTCAAAATACAGGGGAAAGGATCTTGCACGCCTTGGACATGCACAGACAGCTCAGATTCTACCTTGATAGGACTAAGCCCTTCAGGAAATCTGACCAGTTACTAGTCAGTTTTGCACCAGGGGCAGAGGGCAAGGTCATTTCAAAACAATTTCCAAATGTATAGCAGACTGTATCCATTTCTGCTACAAACACCATGGGAATCCAACCCCTCAGGGGGTCAGAACACATACCTACCACTAGGGCAACTTCTACCTCTACAGCATTCCTCAGGGGGAATCCCTACCAGGGACATTCTGAAGCCGCTACCTGGAATTCTGTACACACCGTCACCAAGCATTACCACCTGCCTATCTTTTCCAAATCCAGGGCAGGTTTGGCAACAGCAGTCCTACAGGGCATACTAGCCAGCCCAAACCCTTCTTGACTGCCTCCACCCTTTCTTCAGCTTTGGATATCAACCCAAGTGTGATGACTGCAACAGTGAAACACAAAGAACATAGTACAGTTGTGTACACTTACCATAAATGTAGATGTTCGAGTGTATTCACTGTTGCAGTTCTGGTTTCCCACCTTCCAACCCCCTTGTCTCTCTGTCTCTCTGTCTCTCTTCTCTCTGTCCGTTACTCACCCCTTACAGGGCTATTGGTATTTACTTTTTCCCACCGTAACTTAGCTCCCTATTTGGGGGGCTCCTGACATTTGGGGTAAGAAAAATTGATGTAATGGTGTTGGCTGCCTGTTTTTTATACCCCTGACGACAGTCTAGAAGTGACGGCAACCGACGCAGAAATACTAAGTCTCTGGTATTCGGGCCGACTGAGGGCTACCTGCAGGCCAGATAACTCTCGTGTGATGACTGCAACAGTGAATACACTTGAATGTCTACATTTATGGTAAGTGTACACAACTGTACTTTCTGAGGAGGGTATGTCTGGATGTCCCTTTTATGCCCTACACTACGCGAGGTGCTTACTAGTGAGTTACGGTGTACCCTACGACAGTCTAAAGGCTTTGGTCTACTGGCTTAGACGTGTGATCACCTTGCAGGCTGTGTCTCGTGTTAAGAATACCGCAGCAGTGAAGAGAAGGACATCTACCGTTATGGTAAGATTTCAACTGTACTTGGGCTTCTTGTTCAGTCTGAATGGGACATCTGTGTGTCATACAGTGGAGTCCCCTGTGACAGTAGTCCTGCGTAATGTGTTGGCTTGCCTTTTGGGCTTTGCTCTTGGGGTCCCACTGAGTGCAAGAGTATGTATGTTGTGTTGCTTTTGGTGAGTGCTTTAGAAACTACTGAGGATAAGAGTTACTGTATATTGGCTTAGGGGCTCTTGGATTTTTGGGAAGATTGCTTTGTAGCACCTTCACGTAGATTGGTCTGTGTGTGTGTGTGTGTGTGTGTGTGTGTGTGTGGTGGACAGTCTATGATGGATGTAGTGTGTATTCTTGACAGCTTTGTTTGTATGTGAGCTATTTGCCTCCCGTGAAATTGTGTATGTGCATCTCTCACATACTGTATATATAACTATATATATATATATATATATATAAGTGCCTCTTTACTCATCCCTCATCAGACCCATAATTGAGTGCAATGCCCCTTTTGGGATGTACCTTACCAGCCACCCTGCAGCAAATAAAAGTACCTCACCAAGAGGATCAAAGGGCTCAAACAGATGCCATATGCTGCTCGGTTAAAGAAACTCCAGCTCTACTCAGTGGCATACCGCCTGCTCAGAGGCGATCTGTGCCTGACGTATAAAGCCATGTCCAACCCGGAATTAATGGACATGCTGCACCTCAGAAAATCCAAATCCCATCGAGCTACGCCGAGAGACTTGAACCTCAGCACTGAAATAAATAGGACATGCTGGAGGGACAGATTCATAACCCAGAGGCTCCCTTCACTCTGGAATAAATTCCCAGTCCAGGTTAGGCAGAGTCCCTCATTGACTCTCTTCAAGAGGAATCTTGATGAGTGGATGGGAGATAGTAGGTTTACCCCGGGTATCACTTCTGTGTCACTGTTAGACAGAGGCACAGTATACCAACCTCGAAAAAGGGCATAGCAAAATTCATTTAAAATGGGTGGCGAAAGCCAAACACACTCTGGCTAGGCTTATAAATGACCTAGGGCAGATAGCCTAGTATGAACCTATGAACACACATATGTATATGTATATATATATATATATATATATATATTTTTTTTTTTAGTAAATGGTTGTCTGTGAACATGAGGCAATTGTTAATTTTTAAATTTTCTCAGGATGCCTGTATCTCTGGCTATGGATATTTGGAAATTGCATATCCATGTTGTCTGGATCTGTATTTAGGTGGGCTACTGTAGGTTGTGTCTGGGTTATATAGAGGTCTCCTTCGGTGGTCTCTGGGATCTGGCACTACACTAGGTTAGACTATACATTTTGATAGTAGTGCTGTTTAATGTGCAGACTAGTTCCACCAAGCTTGTCTATGCACACTGGCTCTATTTTAGCCACACTAAGTTACAGGTTTCAAAACTAAGGAAAGTTTTACAGGTGAAGTTTGCTTTCTGTACCTTTGTCTCCATAAAGAACACTGTTGACCTCTTGAAGTAATAACACCAAGAAATATTGCTTACCAATATAACGCTACAACAAAATTTTAAGCTATCTTCACAAAGCATTTTCAAGTATTAAGGACCTTTTAGAATGATTGCTTTAAGGCAAAATCAACAAACAAAGCAACAATAAATCAGTAATTCTATAAACATTTAACTAACATGTAAAGCAATAAAATCTTTTATCTGCCAAGGATGGAGTAGAATTAATTTAAGACCCCCTAATTATGGCCAGGGTGCAAATCTGATGAGAGCTCTAAGAAAATGAGCAGACGACCATTTGTAGTAAGGGAAGTTTACTCAAGTGCAATACTGGATGTTCATCGTGCATACAGCTGCAGTCATAACAGATGGGTTCTCCTGCCATCAGGCGGGTCCTTGGTCGGCCGAATTCCAAAGTCTAGGTCCGGCGTCGGTTGTCGTCGCTTCTTTCCTGACGTCAGTGCGACAGGGATATAAAGGAACCAGCTGACACCATTTTCTTCAGTCTTTCTTGCCGCGCGGTGCCCGAAGCAGAAGCAGTTCGCAAGTGCCGGTCGGCCAGCTCCTGAAATTACGTAAATTTTGAAACCGAAGTCGTCTTGAAAGCTAAGTATCCCATTGGGGAAACTTTTCTTGCCTCAGACCGATGTCAGACAAAGTTAATAATTGTATTTCATGTGGGAAGCAAATACCGCATAAGGATTTCCATTCCCTCTGTATTCCTTGTTTAGGCCCAGACCACGACGTCTCGGTCTGTCGCTTTTGTGCTACATTCAACAAACGCACCATTAAGCGTCGGGCGGAGTTCGCCCAGCATTATTTTGGCAAAACATTTAACTATATTATGTCGTCGGATACTCAGACTCCAGTTTTGTCTAAAAAACGCAAAGATAAGGACCGACACACGAGGTCCGCGGCCTCCACAGACACCACGCCAAAGCCGACTATACGTGGTCCGGTTCTCAGCGAGGCGCCTACGCAGCCCCTGACTACCGACGACACTTCATTGGCGGTGTCTCCTGTGCCTGAGGTCGCAGGCTCCTCGGCCCACACCCCGACTACAGATACCGAAGCCACTCTTGGCGTTGAATCTCAAAATGTGGACAGGTCTACCTCCTCTCAAGGTGTCTTTAGGCCTTCCTCTTCTTTTTCCATCAAGGCTTTCACTAAGTCTAAAGCAACCATGCATTCTAAGAGACAAGCTACACAGGGCCCATTTCCAGGCCCCATGCCTAAAAAACAGATGCTTAAAATGGCTGAGGATTTAATTACTCTTTATCAGGGGTTCTCAACCCCCACTGGACAAAAGGCCCAGAGTGGAGGAAGAATCCCCCTCCTCTGATCAGGGCTCCATTATTTCAGAGCACTCTGATAATCAGGAACATTCTTACTCCCCTTTTGAAGACTCTGATGCAGAGGAGTCCATTCTTTCTGTATCCCCCCCCAGAGGATTACTCATTTGGGGAAACTTTGCATACCTTAAGGGAATACTTCCACTGGGAAGGCCAAGATTATTCAGATTCCAAGAAAAGGCTTAGGGAATTTCTCTTGCTACATCAGCACAGGCCTCTGGCTATACCTCCTGTCTTGGACATCCTAGATGATGTTTACTCGGAGGCCTGCCTTAACCCGGATTCTCTACCTCCTGCCCCAGTCAAGCCTGACAGGTACTACAGGGTTCCTGACTCGCACCAATTTCTATACAAAAGCCATGCAGCTGACCCAGAAACCATCTCACAGGGCCCTAAGGGAATTAAGGCCTCCACTGCTAAAAATCCATTACCTTCCGAGAGATCAGATTTGCAATATTTGTCCTGGAAAACAGCTTTCCTTCTGGCTATTACCTCAGCTCGTAGAGTTTCAGAACTACAAGCTCTCATTGCTGTGCAGCCTTTTATCATCTTCCATCAGGACAGAGTTTCCTTACGAACCAATCCGTCCTTTATGCCAAAAGTGGTATCCAGGGTAGCTTTGAATCAGGCCATACACTTACCTACCTTTTATCCTAATCCTCAAAACAAAGGGGAGATATTACTACATTCCTTGGACATCCACAGACAACTGCATTATTATTTGGACAGAACAAAGCCTTTCAGAAAATCAGAACAGCTCTGTGTGTCCTATGCTATAGGAGCTCAAGGAAAGCCAATTTCCAAACAGACAATCTCAAAATGGATAGCCCACTGCATACGCTTTTGCTATTCCTTTCATGGCAAAACTGTACCTACAGGCATCAGATCTCACTCCACAAGGGCCACAGCTACCTCTGTAGCTTTCCTCAGAGGAGTTCCTACCAAAATATTTTGGAAGCAGCCACTTGGAGTTCTGTGCATACCTTCTCCAAGCACTACCACCTTCCATTATACTCCAAAACTAGAGCAGGCTTTGCCACTGCAGTCTTGCAGGGCATCCTGGCTCCTCCTAGTTCCACCTAGTGCCTACCACCCCTTTCTTAGCTTTGGGATTCTACCCATCTGTTATGACTGCAGCTGTATGCAAGATGAACATAGTACAGTTTTGTACCTACCATAAATGTAGATGTTCGAGTGGTAATACAGCTGCAGTCCAGGTTTCCCTCCCTCCTTCCCCTCTTGTGACAGGCCTATTGGCTAACACCTCCTCATACAACCTGATTGGGGTATTCATTTATGGTGTATTTGCTTGCAACTACTGTATTTTGATTATATTGCATTGTTTTATTACACAAATTTATGTATTGCCTTCCTTCTGGGGGCACCTGACATCTGGGGCAAGAAAAACTGAAGAAAATGGCGTCGGCTGGTTCCTTTATACCCCTGTTGCACTGATGTCAGGGAAGAAGTGACGACAACCGACGCTGGACCTAGACTTTGGAATTCGGCCGACCGAAGACCCGTCTGCCGGCAGGAGAACCCATCTGTTATGACTGCAGCTGTATTAGCACTCGAACATCTACATTTATGGTAGGTACAAAACTGTACTTTTGCTGGGAGAGCATTTAGTGTTATATATATATATGGAAAACAGTGGGTGGGAAAGTACTTAAATAGGTTACACGACAGACGGTAGCAATGAAAGAGGGAAGGGGGGGGGCTGGGATTTTGGAAGTCTGATTACCATAAAAGGTAGAAGCCAGCAACACAGCCTTATAAAACCACAACAAAAAAAGGTGGGAGGGTTGCTCAAGTCCTATGGTTAGAATATCAAAAACGTTTAGTTGATGCCTCAGTGGGAGAATGGGGTAGACTAAAAGAATGGGGGGGGGTGGGTGGAACGGTATCAATATTAAGATGAATTAAGATGAACAGAAAGACATAATAATGCAACTTTAAGCAAGAATATACAGTTATAAGAAGTACAAATCTTGGAGGAGAATTCATAATAATGCCACTTACTTCAATCCTACCACAGGATAAGTCCCCAGGCCATGCAGAAGTTTACCAGTAATGCTGTAATAAATGACCAAATGAGGTTCAAATCTGGCAGCAGATCACAGTTCCCTAACAGTGAAATAAACTACACCATGTTCTAGACTGGATTCAAAATATATAAAAAATGTATTTTATATGTAGTTTTACTTATAGAAGTGCAGCATATAATGCTAAAATCTTGAAGTGGTTGCTGTAAAACAGGAATGTAGTTTCTATTAGAAGTTATCCAGGCTTTACACTGTAACAAGGTAAGAAAGGCAGGTTAGCATTAATGTAATGTTCTGCTCTTGGACTGCTGGGGTTGGAATATAAAAGTGTATTGACTACAGTATCTGCAGAACTAAGATAACTTCCCCTGTTTTTGTGTGTGTGGATGTCTAGAATAATGTCCTTGGTTTAAGCTAAAACTATGTTCCTTTAAGCAGATAGGATTGAAAAGGAAAGAATGAAGCCATGGCAAATGTTAGCGCTTTCTTGTAGTTATACCACTGGAAAATACTAAAACTCCCATTTATTCACTAGAAATAACAGTTGCACCAGATTAAGCACTTTCATTTCCCATAACCAGAAACTTCGTCAGAATCAGTCATTCTCCTTCACATTTAAATGTCCGCTTCCCACACCTCATTGGTCATTTGCAAAATATCCAGTATACGCGCAACATTCCAATTAAAAAACAATTACTCCAATATAAACAGTATATAAGCATATGAAGTATAAAAAATATAAAAATATATGGCAAATGAAACAAATGCATAACAAAAATAAAAATGTATGGGAAATAAATGAAACAAATATATAACAAAAATGTATCACAAAAAAAGTATAAAAAAATACCACTGCCCTTGTATGTATGTACTTATTACATCTGTTAATTTCTAGTATAACCTGTCTGCGTAGCTTGCTGTTGCTTCTGGACTGACGTCAGGTCGTTAGTAGTATAAAGTAAGGCAGCTGATGACATTACATCATTCTTTCTTACCGCGGAGCCCGAACGAGTTTGCTTGAGTGCCGGTCGGCTGCTACCTGAGTTTTGTCTTCCGAATTGAAGCTGAAGTCTTCTAAAGCTAAGTACCCTGTTAGGGATCCTTTTTTCTTGCACTAACCAATGTCAGAAAAAGTTAACAATTGTATCGCCTGTGGAAAGCAAATGCCACACCGAGACTTTTATTCTTACTGCGTCACTTCCCCAGACCACTATGTCCCCTGCTGTCGCTTTGTGCTTTGTTCAGTGCCAGAACTATATGCCATTGGGCCCTTATTGTAGCTAGATATTTTCGCTTACAGTCCTCAAATTCCGATATGGCTTCGGTAAGCCATCCGACAGCAGATCTTCCAAAAAACGTAAGGATAAAGACAGACCGCACAGGTCCAAACCTACTGATGAAGCTTCCGTTAAGCTAGTCGTCAGTTCTCCGGTCCTCAGTGAGGTGCTTTTGCAGCCCCTGATGCCCGCTTCTGTGGATTCGCAGGCCACTACCGATACCCTTTCGGAGTCTGGTATGCTGCAAAACTCTTCTTCGACTAAGGATCCTGCCGTTGTCTCTCCCTTGGATGGGTCTGGAGCTGCTGAGCAGGCACCGGCTTCCATGGAAGTACTTCGCACTACCGATTCTCGACACAAACCGACAACTTCTTTCATGTCTACTGTTTTTTCAAAAACTACAGAGTTTCTAAGGCCCTGGGTACGAACCACAACCAAGAAACAGATGACCCAATCTCAGGCACCTGCTTCCTTGCCTCAGTCTTGAATGCTTAAAATGGCAGGAAGACCTTTATCATGCTAATCAGGGGAAGCTAAGCTACACCTTCCAAATGAAAAAGCGGTCTGTCCCCAGTAGTTTTGTCTGAACAGGAGTCTGAGGACTCTGATGCATCTGAATATGAAGGCATGCAACCCCTCTCTGCTTATGAGGATTCTGATGCAGAGGATTTCATTCCTTCAGCCCCCCCCCCGAGGACTTTTCCTTTGGGGAAACCCTTCACACCTTAAGGGGGCATTTCCAGGGGGAATGTCAGGACTACCCTCAGTCTAAAAAGAGACTCGGGAATTTTTAGATCTTCTACAGCACAGAACCCTGGCCATTCCCCCAGTCCTGGATCTTGTGGACGAAGTTTTCCTGGGATCCAGTTTGACTCCTGACACCCTTCCTCCTTCCTGCACCCATAAACCTGACTGGTATTAGAGTCTCTGACTCGCACACATTTCTTTTTAAAAATCCTACTGCTGACCCTGAGGTAATTTCTCAAAGGCCTAAAGGAATTAAGGCAACCTCTGCTAAGAATCCAAGTATACACCTCTGCTACTCTTGCTATCAGAGCACTAAATTGCCAGTTCCATATGCTAAACTTTCAGCAACATACCATGGAACTCCTCAAACAAAAAGTGTCTTCCTTTTCTGCTTGTGCAGAATCTAAAGAGTTAGAAGAGTTAATGCATTCTGGAAGTCAAGTAACAAAACACACCTTGCACTGTGGTTTTGACACCCTAGAAGCTTCTTGCAGGGCAGCAGTCACCGGTTCTGTCCTTAGAAGGCATGCATGGCTTAAGGAACAGCCCTAGCCAGACCATGTTGAATCTAAATTGCTGGATGCACCCTTGCACAGAGGCAACTTATTTGGCACTAAGACAGAGGGCGTCTTAAAAAGATGGAAGAAAAAGCAAATCTATGCAGACAGTTAAGGAATTCTTACAGGTCCGGCCACCCAGGTTCAGCAGGCATTGCCCCTCTAAGCACTAGTCCTTTCCTGCTCCCACCAAGTCAGTTCAGCCCAGACCCTGTGGAAGCAGACCCCTAGACAGCAGCCACAGGGAATGCAGAGGTCAAAACAGTGGAATTCCTCCACTTTAAGAACAGAGAGTTCTATGGCACCCCCTCATGGTAAGAACTCACAATGATTCTCCTCCCCCACCCCCTCCCTCTGCCCACCTTCACTTACCCCTAGGAGGAAAACTCTCCTTTCATGCAAGCACCTTGGCCACCATTACCAACGATCGCTGGGCCCTCAACATAGTGTCCCAGGGATAAAAATTTTTATCCACACTCTTCCAACTCCAAAAGGGTTCCCAGATCTACTTCCAAACCATTGGGCAGAGATGCAAAAGCAAGTCCTTTCCCTGCTCTCTGAGGGCAATAGAGCACGTTCCTGCAGAACAGAAAGTCCAAGGTTTCTACTCCAGACTTTTTCTGGTACCCAGAAAAGAGAGCACCTGGCGCCCCATCCTCAATCTATCCATTCTAAACACCTTCCTGGTGATACCAAAATTCAAAATGCTTGCTCTCCAGCAACTGCTACCCATGCTATCCAAGGAAGCTTGGCTAGCCACCCTAGACCTAAAAAAGGCCTATCTCCACATTCCTCTCAGGGAATCATGCAGGAAATATCTACGTTTCAGGGCACGCTCTCCGCACTTCCCTTTGGCTTATGTACTGCTCCCAGAGTTTTCACAAAATGTCTGGCTCTGGCCATTGCCTTTTGCAGGCAAAGGAATATCCATATTTACCCATACTTAGATGACTGCCTAATTCAGGCAGACAGTCAGGAAAAGTTGCTCAAGTACCTGGCCTTTTGTAAAGTCCCTACTGACCTCCCTAGGGTACGCAATCAACGGAAAGAAATCCAAACAAGTACCCGCCCAAAGGATTATATTCCTGGGAGCAAGCCTGGACACAGCCTCCCAGATGGCATTCCTTACACCTGAGAAGCAAACTTACCTGACAACCTACTTCTCTCAACTAGCTACCCAGACCCCAGTTATCTGCAAGGAAAATCATGCAAGTTCTGGGCTTCATGGTATCTTGCATTCTTCTCATTCCATATGCCAGACTGCATATGAGGAAACTTCAGTGGTACCTAAAAAGCCTTTGGTGTCAACACTCTCATGATCTGGAAACTTTTATACCCATGATACCTTGCCTCAAAAAAGATTTTCTTTGGTGGGCAGTAGCATGCTCCCACAACAAGGGACTACCTTTCTCACCACCACCACCCCCGCCGCTGCCCAGACCCTCACCACAGATGCATTAGACTATACCTGGGGTGCACACCTGGATGGCAGGTGCATACAGGGCCTATGGAGCCCACAGCAAATCCATGTGTACATTAACCAAAACAGATCGTTAGCTGTCCAGCATGCATTGACAGCCTTCAGGCCTCTTCTCTCCCCAGGGACTCTCCTGATCATAACAGACAAGCAGGGAGGGACTCGCTCTTACCCTCTATGCAGGCCGGCCATGACCCTTTGGCACACAACCTCTGCTATGCAACTCCACCTATTAACACAGTTCTGCTAGGCTCTCTCTAAACTCTCTGGCAGACCACGTAAGCAGAAATGTTCTGGACCCACATAAGTGGCAGCTAGACAAAAGACCCTTCACCCTAATAACTCAGAAATGGGGCACCCCAAAGGTCGACCTCTTTGCCTCCCACATCAACCATCAGCTCAGCAGGTTTTGCAGTAGGGAGCATCACTGCATGGCTTGGAAAGTGGATGTCTTGTCCTTCCCCTGGGTCATTCTATCGGTCTATGCCTTTCCTCCACTACCTTTCATCTCCAGGGTACTGCTCAAAATAAGGGAGGAAAAAACAAGGACAATTCTTATTGCTCCAGACTGGCCTCGTCACCACTGGTACCCACTGCTGCGCAGCCTGTCCCCACTGCCACCATGGCATCTCACTCAGACCCCAACACTCGTGACCCAGAAGGAAGGAGAATTCATGCATCCCTAATTGCAGACCCTCAGTTTGGCAGCTTGGTTTATTCCCTAACCACTGATCAATCTGCCAACCTCAGTAAACAGGTTCTAGATGTTATACTTGAGGCCAGAAGCCCTAGCACTAGAAAGTCTTATGCTGACAAACTGAAAAGGTTCTGCACCTGGATTCAGGCTAAGGGAGCCAATACGGCACAGCCCTCCCTCCCTCTCATCCTGGATTACTTAGCTGACCTGCTACACAATGGTCTCTCTTTTTTTCCTCTATTAAAATTCATGCTTGTGCTATCTATGCTCATTTCCCCACTGAGCAGCCCCTTTTCTCACACCCTCTGATCAAACAGTTCCTAAGAGGGGCTAGCAACTTGAGGCCACCCAGAAGAGCACCTACCCCAGCGTGGGACCTTAGCTTTGTGTTGGAAAAGCTCGCCCTGCCCCCCTTTGAACCAGCATCTTCAGCAGAGTTAAAATTTCTCTTCTGGAAGACAGCTTTCCTTCTGGCCATCACTTAAGCCAGAAGGGTCTCCGAGCTACAAGCACTCGTAGCTATGGAGCCCTTCATCATCTTCAATGCTAACAGGGATGTCCTTCAAGGATGCATCTGCAGTCATCACATATGGGTTGTCCTGCCTCAGGCAGCCTTTCGGTCGGCCGGATTCCAAAGTCTGGGTCCGGCGTCGGCTGATGTCACACTTTCCCCGAAGTCAGAGCGCCTGGGGTATAAAAGCATCAGCCGACGCCATCTTCCTCAGTCTTTCTTGCCGCGTGGTGCACGAAGCAGAAGCAGTTCGCAAGTGCCGGTCGTCCAGCTCCTGTAATTCAGCTACCGAAGACTTCAAAAAGCTAAGTACCCCGTTGGGGACTCTTTCTTGCCTCAGCCGATGTCGGATAAAGTTAATAATTGTTTAACTTGTGGGAAACAAATACCTCATAAGGATTTCCACTCTTACTGCGTACCCTGTCTAGGCCCAGACCACGACGTCTCGGCCTGTTCAGCCTGTGCTTCCTTCAACCGACGCACTCTTAGACGTCGGGCGGAGTTTGCAGAGGAATTTTTTGGGGCTAGTTTTTCGTATAAGATGCCGTCGGAGACTCCAACTTCTCATTTAGTTAAGAAACGGAAGGACAAGGACCGACACACGCGGGCCGCGGTTTCGGCTGAAACCACGGCCAGGCCTACCGCGAGTGTCTCAGTCTCGGCTGAAACAGAGTCCTTGGTACTTCCAATTACCGAAACCGCTCAACCGACTACCTCGGTTCCGGAGGCCCCGGCCGAGTCTGTTATTGAATTTCCAACAGAAACTGGTGTCCTGGAACCTTCTGACACCATTCCTTTAGACAAGTCTACACCAGCACATGGTGCAGCCAGGCCTCCTGCATCCATGTCCATTAAGGCATTCTCCAGGGCTAAAGCTGCTAAACTCTCAAAAGCTTTGCCTCCCAAGGTAATCCCTCAGAGACCCTCTACTGGTTCACAGATTCTAAGCTTAGCAGAGGATCTTATCTCCTTAATTAGGGGCTCTCAACCTCATCCGGACAGGGGCTCTCAACCTCCTCCAGACAAAAGGCCCAGGGTTGAGCCCTCTGATACCCACTCCTCAGATAAGGCCTCTGATGGCTGTACTCTCTCGGACCACCAGGAGGAGGCTTTTTCGGCCTACGAGGATTTTGATGCAGAGGAATCTATTCCGTCGGCCTCCCCTCCTGAAGAGTTTTCCTTTGGGAAGACACTACACACCATGAGAGAGCATTTCCAATGGCAGGGCCAGGAATTCTCTGATTCCAGGAAAAGATTAAGGACCTTTTTACATTTGCCTCAGCATAGGCCTTTAGCTATTCCTCCTGTTTTGAATGCCATTGATGATGTGTACTCTGACTCTAGTACAACCCCTGAACGTCCTTCAAGGATGCATCTGCAGTCATAACATATGGGTTGTCCTGCCTCAGGCAGCCCTTCGGTCGGCCGGATTCCAAAGTCTGGGTCTGGCCTTGGCTGATGTTGCACTTTCCCCAACGTCATAGCTTCTGGGGTATAAAGGCATCAGCCAACGCCATTTTCCTCAGTCTTTCTTGCCGCGCGGTGCCCGAAGCAGAAGCTGTTCGCAAGTGCCGGTCGGTCAGATCCAGAGATTTCAGCTACCGAATACTTCAAAAGCTGGCACCCGTTGGGGACTCTTTCTTGCCTCAGCCGATGTCAGACAAAGTAAATAATTGTTTAGCCTGTGCCTCCTTCAACCGACGGACTCTTAGACGTCGGTCGGAGTTTGCAGAAGAATTTTTTGGATCCGCTTTTGCATATAAAATGCCGTCGGAGACTCCGACTACGCATTTGGCCAAAAAACGCAGGGAAAAGGACCGACACACGCGGCCCGCGGTTTCGGCTGAAACCACGGCTAGGCCTACCACGAGTGTCTCGATTTCGGCTGAAATCGAGCCTTCGGTTCTTCCTACGACAGACACCTTACCTCCGACAACCGAGGCCAGAGAGGCCCCGGCTGAGTCGGCTTCAGAAATCCCTACCGAAGCTAGCGCTCAAGATTTGTCTGACACCATTCCATTGGACATATCTACACCTGCACGTGGGGCAGCTAGGCCCCCAGCTTCTATGTCTATTAAGGCCTTCTCCAGGGCTAAGGCTGCCAAACTTTCAAAAGCTTTGCCTGCCAAATCTACTTCTCAGAGGCCTTCCTCAAGTTCTCAGATTCTCAGTCTTGCTGAGGACCTGATATCCTTGATTAGGGGTTCCCAACCTCACCCAGACAGGGCCTCCCAACCACCACCAGACAAAAGGCCTAGGACTGAACCCTCTGAACCTGTCTCCTCTGATTACTCCACGGATGGATTCGATTTGTCAGACCATCAAGAAGGGGCCTTTTCTCCTTACGAGGATTCAGATGCTGAATATTCTATCCCTTCTGCCTCCCCTCCTGAAGAATTTTCCTTTGGGGAGACCTTGCACTCTATGAGGGAACACTTTCAATGGCAGGATCAGGATTTTTCTGATTCTAGAAAAAGGCTAAGGACTTTTTTTTACATTTGCCCCAGTATAGGCCCTTAGCCATACCACCAGTGCTAACTGTAATTGATGATGTGTATAATGAGGTTAGTTCTGCACCTGATTCTCTTCCTCCGGCCCCTGCCAAACCTGACAGATATTAGAGGGTCCTGGATTCTCACTTCCACCTGTATAAAGCCCATGCTGCAGATCCAGAAACTATCTCACAGGGCCCAAAAGGTGTTGCAGCTGCCACTGTCAAAAATCCCCTACCCTCTGACAGAGAGTCTAGAGCATTAGAGAGATGGGGTAAAAAGGTTTATACATCTGCTACTCTTTCTGCCAGGGCTTTAAACTGTCAATTCCATATGATACAGTACCAAGAATATTTGTTAGATCAGCTGAATAAGAAGCTTTCTTCTCCTGAACCTTTAGACCGTAAATCCCTTCAGGATTTGGTACACAACTCTCAGCAGGTCAGTAATCATTTCTTAAAATGTGGCTGATGCACTGGAGGCTTCATTTAGATCAGCTATGACTGGGGCAGTAATTCGTAGGCATGCCTGGCTAAAAGAGCAATCCCTGCCAGACTATGTCAAGGCTAAGCTCCTAGATGCTCCAATCGAGAAACAAAGTTTATTTGGCTCCTGCACAGGAGATTCTAAAGAAGGTGGAAGAAAAAGCTAAATCTGTGCAAACAGTAAAGGAATTTCTACAGGTCCAACCTCCGAGGTTCAGCAGAAACTGGCCTTCCAAGAATTGGTCCTTTCCAGACACCTCCAGAACACAGAGAGGCAGGAATAGACGCCCTCGAGGCAGAGGTCAATCAAAAGGTGCCTATAGGGGCCGTCAGTGGCAGCCTGCCAACCAGAGGAGTACTGCCACAGCTGCAACTACAACCACTAGCACAGGACAGACACAATGACTTGACTCTGATTCCGCCTAACAGGGAACAACTGGAAGCTCCCCTGGGCGGAAAGCTGGCTTTATTCTCAAAAAAACTGGCATTGCATTACAAAGGACACATGGACATTGCAAACAATAGACAAAGGATACAGGTTTCACTTCCACACTTTACCAAAAAGGAGCAGAATGCCAAACCTACCACCAAATCAGAAGCCAGAGGCTTTCAGACAAATCAAAAATTTACTTCAGATGAAAGCGATAGAAAGGGTACCATCTATGGAACAAGGCCAAGGATTTTACTCCAGACTATTCCTTGTACCAAGAAAAGAAAACCAATGGAGGCCTATTTTCGACTTGTCCGCACTGAACACATATCTCATTGTACCAAAATTCAAAATGCTGACCCTACAGCAACTTCTTCCCATGTTGGGCAAGGAGTCTTGGCTGGTGACTCTAGATCTGAAGGAGGCATACCTGCACGTCCCTATCCGACCAGATTGCAGAAGACACCTCAGATTTCTTACAGGATCAGAGCATTATCAATTCTCAGCATTGCCCTTTGGCTTATCTACTGCGCCCAGAGTATTCACGAAATGCCTGGCATCAGTAATTGCACATTGCAGACTTCAGGGAATTCAAATCTACCCATATCTGGACGACTGCCTAATACAAGCGGACAACAAGGCAAAATTGATAAAGGATTTGGCCTATGTCATACACCTGCTACAGGCCTTGGGATACACAGTCAACATCCAAAAGTCAAGACTAGTGCCATCCCAAAGGATAACCTTTTTGGGTGCAGATCTGGACACAATAACTCAGACGGCTTTTCTCACAAAAGAAAAACAAAAACAACTTCCAGATTATTTCATGACTTTGACAAGACAAACTCAGCTTACTGCAAGGAAAGTCCTGCAGGCCCTGGGTTTCATGGCATCCTGCATAATCTTGATCCCACATGCCAGGCTGCATATGAGAAAATTACAATGGTACCTAAGGAATGTATGGTTTCAACACAAACACAGTCTAGAAACCATGATACCAATCATTCCATGCCTTCAAAAGGAATTCCTGTGGTGGGCTCAGGCCTGCCAGTCCAACAGAGGGTTGCCTTTCACGAAACCAAAACCAAGGCAGACTATCACCACGGACGCCTCAGACCTAGGATGGGGAGCACACATGGAGGACAAATGTATCCAAGGCCTATGGTCTCAAGGACAGCTAAACTTGCACATAAACCAAAAGGAGATGCTGGCAGTGAAGCATGCAATCGAGGCATTCAAACCATTCCTCCAGCAAGGACATCTGCTGATAAGGACAGACAACACCACGGTCATGTGGTACATAAACAAACAGGGAGGCATGCTTTCCTACCCTCTATGCCGGATGGCAATGGATCTGTGGAACCTAGGCCTGAATCTCAATATCCAGCTGCAGGCCATATTTGTACCAGGAAAAGAGAATTCACTAGCAGACAGCTTAAGCAGGACTACCACGGATGCTCACGAATGGATGCTGCATCCAGACATCTTCAAACTCATAACAAAGAAATGGGGATTGCCAGAGATGGACCTGTTCGCCTCCCCTCTCAACCACCAACTGAAGAAATTCTGCTCAAGGACATACCACCCACAAGCCTGGAGGGTGGACTCTCTCTCTTTCAGCTGGAATGCCGTAATAGTGTATGCATTCCCACCTCTCCCATTGATGTACAAGGTTCTTCTGAAGATCAGGGAGGAACAGCCAAAGGTGATACTAATAGCTCCGGACTGGCCAAGACAACACTGGTATCCGCTACTGAAAAACATGTCTCAGGCGAACTCATGGCCTCTACCCCTATGGCCTCTTCTTCTAACGCAGAACAATTTCAAGACCCTGCATCCAAGCCTGAAAACTCTGCAACTAACTGCCTAGAAAATTGCTTAAAACCAAACCAAGCTGTCTTATCTCAGAGGGTCAAGGACATTATCCTGGAGTCTCGCAGACCCTCCACAAGGAAAGCATACTCAGCTAAATGGAAGAGATTCCTCATTTGGAGCACATCAAAGGGCACAGATGTTACAGTGGCAAACCTAGCACACATCCTAGAATACTTAGCAGAATTGTTCCACAATGGCCTGTCTTACTCTTCCATTAAGATTCATGCTTCAGCAATTTCAGCAGAATACAATATGGATCCTCCTCTCTTCTCTCACCCTCTACTCAGACAATTTTTGAGAGGGATCAAAAATGTTAAACCTCCAAGGAGACCCCCTCTACCTGCATGGGATCTCAATTTTGTGCTGGAAAAATTGACACTACCTCCTTTTGAACCAGCAGCATCAGCAGACTTGCAGATGTTCTTCATCTCACATTGCTGCAGTCCTTACTTATGGGTAGTCCGCTGTCCTCGGTCGGCCCGAATACCAAAGTATTAGGCTGACGTCGGTCATGGGCGCCTAGATCTGACATCAGAGCGTCAGGGTATAAAGGCGCATGACCGACGTCATATCCTCAGTCTTTTTTGCCGCATGGTCCGATGCAGAAGCAGAGTTGCAAGTGCCGTTCGGCGTTCTGAAATTTTTCGCTGAGTTTCAGACCGATACCAAGTTGGCTAAGTACGCTAGAATATTTTGTTTTTCTTGCCTCAGTTACTTACCGGATGTCAGAAAAAGTGAATAATTGTATTTCTTGTGGGAAACAGATACCGCATAGGGATTACCACTCGCTTTGTATTCCTTGTTTGGGACCGGAGCACGACGTAGTCGGGTGTCGGTTTTGTGCTAGGTTTAATAAGCGCACTATAAAACGGAGGTTAGATTGCGCTAGGTTAGTCTTTGGCAAAAGGTGTAATTATAATATGCCGTCGGATGTTCCGATGCCTGCTTCTACTAAGAAGCGCAAAGACCAATCTTTAAAGCCTAGGCAGGCTGATTCGTCTGCTTGGACGCCGGACCTTTAGAAGCTACAGCTGAACAGGTGGATCCGGCTGAAGTTTCTGTTGAGTCCCAGGGGGAAACTTTGATTTTACAAGATGTGGCCTCTCAGGAGGCAGGCCAGGCTGAAGGGGCCTCTCAGGTTACTATTCTCCCTTCTATGCCTAAGGTGGTTAGGCCTTCTGCTACTGTTTCTAAGGCTCCTTCTAAGGGCAGGTCTGTTTTGCCTTCCTCTGGTGTCAGTTCTGGTTCTTCAGGGTCTGTGCCTAAAAAGCACATGCTTAAAATGGCAGAGGATTTGATTACTTTAATTAGAGGTTCTATGCCCCTCCTGATAAGAGGCCCAGGATGGAGCCAGAGTTGGAAAGTTTGGAGCAGGCCTCAGATGATTCAGAGTCTTCTACTGAGGACATTCAAGATTTCCCTCCTTATTCTGATTCTGATGCAGAGGATTCCACTCCTTCTGCTTCTCCTCCAGAGGATTTTTCATTTTCAGAAACTCTGCATTCCATGAGGGAGCATTTTAAGTGGGAGGGACAGGATTACTCTGATTCCCGGAAGAGGCTTAGGGAGTTCTTGTTTTTACCACAGCATAGACCCTTAGCTATACCTCCAGTTTTGGATGTTTCAGATGTTTTCTCGGAAGCTTCCCTTAATCCAGATTCTGTGCCTCCTGCCCCAGTTAAACCGGACAGGTATTACAGGGTGCCTGAGACTCATAAATATCTGTATAAGAGTCCTAGGGCGGACCCAGAAACTATTAGTCAGGGGCCTAAGGGTGTTAGAGCCTCTGTTGTTAAGAATCCGGTTCCTCTGGATAAGGAAGCTAGAGCTTTGGATAGATGGGGTAAGAAGGTGTATACCTCTTCTACTTTAGCAATGAGAGCTTTGAACTGCCAGTTTCATATGTTGAAGTATCAGAATTTCCTCCTTTCTCAGCTAAGATCTAAAGTGGATGCTTTGGCAGAGGGCATAGAGTGTAAAGAATTGCAGGATTTAGTGCATGTTTCTGAACAGGTGGGTAAGCACTCTTTGCAATGTGGTTTTGATGCTTTACAGGCTTCTTCTAGGGTGGCTGCCACTGGTTCAGTCATTCGTAGGCACGCCTGGCTTAAGGATCAGAATTTGTCTGAGCATGTTAAGTCTAGAATTCTGGATGCCCCTTTGCAGTCTGAAGTTTTGTTTGGTCCTCCTGTGGAGTCAGTCTTAAAGAAAATGGAAGACAAGGCTAAGTCTATGCAGACTGTTAAAGATTTTTTGCAGGTACAACCTCCAAAGTTTAGTAGAAATTGGCCTACTAAGGGGTGGACGTACCCTTCTTCTGATTCTCAGTCTAGGGGTAGATCTAGGCGTGGTAGGGGCAGAGCTCAGAGTACCTTCAGGCCGAGACAATGGAGTTCGCCTGCTCAATCTGCTGGTGAGGGCAGGGGCCAGTCCTTTCGTAAAAAGGCACAATGACCTGCATTTTCAGCTGCCAGATTCCTCTTGCCTGGCAGCTCCTTTGGGAGGAAGTTGGCTCTTTTCAAGCAAAATTGGCATTTAGTCACCCAGGACAAATGGGTATTGGACATTATAAACCGAGGTTACAAGTTCTATTTCCATACCATGCCTCCTTTCAAAGGCATGCCAGACATCCCTCCTCGGCAAAGGATAGAGGCTCACAGACAAATTTCTTTACTTCTTCAAATAGGAGCTATACAGCCAGTTCCTCTGTCAGAAGTGGGCCTAGGATTTTATTCTCGCCTGTTTCTAGTTCCAAAGAAAGGAAACACGTGGAGACCAATTTTGGATTTATCTATCCTCAACACTTACATGGACATTCCAAAGTTCAAGATGCTGACTTTACAACAGCTTTTACCTCTGTTGGGAAAAGATCACTGGATGGTTACTCTGGATCTCAAATAGGCTTACCTTCATGTTCCTATCAGGCCCAGTTGCAGGAGGTACCTGCTGGCTGGAAATTTACATTATCAGTTCTCTGCATTGCCCTTTGGCTTATCTACTGCCCAGAGTGTTCACAAAGGTTCTGGCTCCAGTGATAGCATTTTTCAGACTAAGAGGAATACAGATTTATCCTTATTTGGACGACTGTCTGATTATTGCACAAGAAAAGGACGAACTTCTTCATCATCTACAGTATGTGATGGCAATGTTAAGATGCCTAGGGTATTCTGTGAACGAAACAAAGTCCAGTCTAGTACCCTCTCAGGACATGTGCTTTCTGGGTGTGAGACTGAATACAGCTTCCCAGATGGCTTTTTTGACCCCGGACAAACAAAGAAGCCTTTCTCTTTATTTCCAGCAAATGTCTCTACGGTCCAGGCTGACTGCAAGGACAGTCCTTCAAGCCTTGGGGTTCATGGCATCTTGTGTTCTGGTGCTTCCCAATGCCAAATTGCATATGAGGAAGCTTCAATGGTATCTCAAAAATGTGTGGACACAGCACTGCCAAGATCTAGACACTGTCATTCAGATAATACCTTGCATTCAGAAGGAGTTTTTGTGGTGGGCTCAGGAATGTCACCTAAACAAGGGACTCTCTGTGACCCGGCCAGAGGCGAGTCAGATTCTAACGACAGATGCCTCGGACAAGGCTTGGGGAGCACACCTCAATGGAAAATGGGTGCAAAACACGTGGCCTGTCAAACTCCAACATTTGCATATCAACTTGAAGGAAATGTTAGCAGTCCAGTTTGCATTGATGGCTTTCAAAGATTTACTTCCAGGGCAGGTGTTGATTCAAACAGACAACACTACTGTCATGTGGTACATCAACAAGCAGGGGGAACCCATTCTTACCCTCTTTGCAGGCAAGCAATGATTCTGTGGGAAACTGCTCTCAATCTACACCTCAATCTTCAGGCAAGGTTTCTACCAGGAGCACAGAACTCCTTAGCAGATGTATTAAGCAGACAAATAGTGGATCCTCACGAGTGGAAATTGGATCCCATGTATTTCAACAGTTGACAGTGTTATGGGGAACTCCAGACATAGATCTGTTCGCTTCTCCACTAAATTACCAGTTGCCAAAGTTTTGCACAAAAATGTTTCATCACACAGCTTGGAAGGTGGACGCTCTATCTTTCAGTTGGAACAATCTGCATGTATATGCCTTTCCACCTCTGCCTCTTCTTCCCAAGGTACTTTTGAAGGCCAGACAAGACAAGCCAACCATGATTTTGATAGCACCGGATTGGCCTCGACAACACTGGTACCCACTACTGAGGAGTTTAGTACGAGAACCTCCGTGGCCTCTGCCTTTGATTCCGCACCTTTTGTCACAAGAGGACAATCACTTCCTCAATGTCAAGATTCAGTCTCTGCATCTAACAGCCTGGCATATTCTGTTTTAGACTGTGGAGGGTCTCAACTTCCACAACAAGTTTTGAATGTTATTTTGGAGGCCAGGAGGCCTAGTACCAGGAAAGTTTACGCTGATAAATGGAGGAGATTTTTTATTTGGAGCAAAGGAAAGGACTTTGATGTCTCCAAACCTGATTTAAGTGTTGCTCTTCAATATCTTACTGAGTTATTGGACAAGGGTTTGTCTTTCTCCTCAATAAAGGTCCATGCTGCAGCCATTTCTGCTCACTATGATTGTGACCTCCTTTATTCTCTCATCCTTGGTTTAAGCAATTTCTTAGAGGGGCAAAGAATATAAGACCCCCACGTAGAGCTCCTACTCCTGCTTGGGATCTCAATTTTGTGTTGGAAAAACTTACTCTACAACCTTTTGAGCCTGCAGCTTCTGCCGAGTTAAAGTATTTATCATGGAAAACTGCTTTTTTGTTGGCCATTACCTCTGCAAGAAGGGTTTCTGAATTACAGGCCCTCATGGCAGTGGAGCCTTTCCTGATTTTTCATAAGGATAGGGTATCTTTGCACTAATCCTTCCTTTATGCCTAAAGTGGTTTCTAGTGTGGCCTTAAATCAAACTATTCATTTGCCTACTTTTTATGCAAACCCCCAAAATCAAGGGGAGAAAATTTTGCATACTTTGGATATTCACAGGCAGTTGCGTTATTATTTGAGCAGAACCAAGGAGTTCAGACAGTCTCAGCAATTGTTTGTTTCTTTTGCTTTGGGTTCATAGGGTAAACCTGTTTCAAAACAAACTATTTCTAAATGGATTGGGTTTTGTATTTCTTTCTGTTATTCCCATCATGGTAAGGAGATTCCTGCTGGAATCAGGCCTCATTCCACTAGGGCTACTTCTACGGTCTTTATAAGGGGGGTATCTACAAAAGACATTTTGGAGGCAGCTACTTGGAGTTCAGTGCATACCTTTTCTAAACATTACCATCTTCCTCTTTATTCTAAGTCTAGGGCTGGATTTGCCACTGCAATTTTACAGGGCATTTTAGCGGCCCCTAATGCTTTATGATTTTTACCATCCTCCCTTTCCCGTTGCTTTGGGATTCTACCCATAAGTAAGGACTGCAGCAATGTGAGATGAAGAACATAGTACAGTTTTGTACCTACCATAAATGTAGATGTTCGAAGATCCACATTGCTGCAGTCCAATTTACCCTCCCTCCTTCCCCTCTGTAGTTTGACTTGGTGCTATGCTTTAGGTGATGGTTGTTGTGGGGCATGTTTTTGGGAGGTATTCTGTTTTTGGCTGTGGCCTTTCTGGTTTGGCCTTCTGACATCTGGGGCAAGAAAAGACTGAGGATATGACGTCGGTCATGCGCCTTTATACCCTGACGCTCTGATGTCAGATCTAGGCGCCCATGACCGACGTCAGCCTAATACTTTGGTATTCGGGCCGACCGAGGACAGCGGACTACCCATAAGTAAGGACTGCAGCAATGTGGATCTTCGAACATCTACATTTATGGTAGGTACAAAACTGTACTTTTTTATCTTGGAAAACTGCTTTCCTTCTGGCAATCACTTCAGCAAGAAGAGTATCCGAGCAACAGGCATTAATGGCAGTACAGCCTTTCATTATTTTTCACCAGGATAGAGTGTCTCTGAGAACCAATCCAACTTTCATGCCAAAGGTGGTATCCAGGGTATCCTTGAACCAAGCCATTCATTTGCCTACGTTCTTCCCTAACCCACAGAACAAAGGAGAGAAACTCTTGCACACTTTGGATATACACAGACAACTACGCTACTATCTTTACAGAACTAAAACTAGCAGAAAAACTGACCAACTTTTTGTAGCCTATGCAACTGGGGTGCAAGGAAAAGCAATTTCCAAGCAGACAATTTCAAAATGGATAGGAAATTGCATTCACTTTTGCTACTCTTTTCATGGAAAGACAGCTCCTGAACATATCGGGCCTCATTCCACAAGGGCCACAGCCACCACTACAGCTTTCCTTCGAGGGGTGGCTACCAAGGACATTTTAGAAGCTGCTACTTGGAGCTCCGTGCATACATTTGCCAAGCATTATAATCTACCTTTATACTCCAGATCCCGAGCAGGCTTTGCAACTGCAGTTTTACAGGGGATCTTAACTACACCATCCTTATCTTAGTACCTCCTCCCCCAGTTTGGCTATGGTATTCTACCCATATGTTATGACTGCAGATGCATCCTTGAAGGACATAGTACAGTTTTGTACCTACCATAAATGTAGATATCCGATAGGTATGCATTTGCAGTCAGGATTACCCACCCTCCTTCCCCTCTGTGGTATTCCTAGGGTGCTTACCCCTCTTTCAGCTAGCTGGGGGGATCTGTTATGGTGTATTTGTTTGTTTGTATATATGTATATATATATATATTTTTTGCTACTGTTTGGAACATTCAACATTTATCCAAATTTCGCCTTCCTAGAGGGCACCTGGCATCTGGGGCAAGAAACACTGAGGAAAATGGCATCGGCTGATGCCTTTATACCCCAGAAGCTATGATGTCGGGGAAAGTGCGACATCAGCCGAGGCCAGACCCATACTTTGGAATCCGGCCGACCGAAGGGCTGCCTGAGGCAGGACAAACCCATATGTTATGACTGCAGATGCATACCTATCGGACATCTACATTTATGGTAGGTACAAAACTGTACTTTCTCTCCCTCCAGCTCCTGCCAAACCCGATAGGTACTACAGGGTCCCGGACTACATCTTTACCTTTACAAGGCCCACTCTGCTGATCCAGAAACTATTTCCCAGGGCCGTAAAGGGGTTGCAGCTGCCACTGCTAAAAATCCTCTCCCCTCTGAAAGGGAGTCCAGAGCTTTAGAGAGATGGGGTAAAAAAGTGTATACTTCTGCTACTCTTTCTATGAGGGCATTAAATTGTCAATTTCATATGATACAGTACCAAGAGTATTTGTTAGATGAATTGCATAAAAAAACGGTCTTCACCTGATCCCCTAGACCGCAAGTCACTTCAGGATCTGGTACATAACTCACAACAGGTTAGTAACCATTTCTTGCAATGTGGTTATGATGCATTTGAAGCTTCATGTAGGTCAGCTATGACTGGCGCAGTCATACGTAGGCATGCTTGGCTAAAGGAACAATCTCTGCCAGACCATGTTAAAGCAAAGCTGTTGGATGCTCCTCTGGAAAAGCAAAAGTTATTTGGCTCCATGGCTCAGGAGGTCCTAAAGAAATTTGAAGAAAGGGCAACATCCGTACAAACAGTCAAGGATTTTCTCCAAGTACAACCACCAAGATTCAGCAGGAATTGGCCTTCCAAGAATTGGTCCTTTCCAGACACAGAGAGGTTTCAGAGAGGCAAGAACAGGCGTGCCAAAGGTAGAGGGCAAGCTAGAGGCTCCTACAGAGGACGTCAATGGCAGCCTCCCAACCAGAGAGGTAATGCAGGACCTTCAACTGCTGCACAAGGACAGGCTCAATGACTTTACTTTGACACCGCCAACCAGGGCTCAATTAGAAGCACCTTTGGGCGGAAAGCTTTCTTTATTCTCAGAAAATTGGCACAGTATTACAAGGGACAAATGGACACTACAAATAATAGACAAAGGATACAGGTTTCATTTCCACACATTACCAAAAAGAAAGGGCATGCCAGACCTGCCACCGAATCAAAGGGCAGAGGCTTTGAAACATTTCCAGCTTAATGCAAATGAAAGCTATAGAGAAGGTTCCTCTCTCAGAACAAGGCCAAGGATTTTATTCCAGACTATTCCTTGTTCCAAGAAAAGAAAAACAATGGAGGCCTATTCTCGACTTGTCCGCACTGAATACTTATCTCATTGTGCCAAAATTCAAAATGCTGACTCTACAGCAGCTCCTTCCCATGCTGGGCAAGGGGTCTTGGCTGGTAACTGTAGACCTCAAGGAGGCATACCTGCATGTCCCTATCAGACAAAGTTGCAGAAGACACCTCAGATTTCTTGCAGGGTCAGAGCATTATCAATTCTCAGCATTGCCCTTTGGCTTATCTACTGCACCCAGAGTATTCACGAAATGCCTGGCATCAGTAATTGCACACTGCAGACTTCAGGGGATTCAAATATACCCATATCTGGACGACTGCCTTATACAAGCGGACAGCCAACAAACTTTGGTAAAACACTTGAATTATGCCATCCACCTACTTCAGGCCTTGGGATATACAGTCAACTTTCACAAATCAAGACTTGTTCCATCCCAAAGAATAACCTTTCTGGGTGCAGATCTAGATACAACCACCCAAATGGCCTTCCTCACAGAAGAAAAACAAAGTCAACTACCAGATTACTTCAAAAACCTGACAAGACAAACCCAGCTGACTGCAAGGAAAATCCTGCAGGCCCTGGGTTACATGGCTTCTTGCATCCTTCTGATTCCGCAAGTAAAACTACATATGAGGAAACTACAATGGTACCTAAGGAGTTTATGGACTCAGCACAGTCACAGCCTGGAAACTTGGATGCCACTCATTCCATGCCTTCAAAAGGAATTTCTGTGGTGGGCTCAAGCAAGCCAGTCAAACAGGGGTCTGCCTTTCAGCAAACCAATAGCCAGCCAAACCATTACAACAGACGCTTCAGACCACGGATGGGGAGCGCACATGGAGGGCAGATGCATTCAAGGTCTATGGTCACAAAAAGAGCTACGCATGCACATAAACCAAAAGGAAATGCTGGCAGTGATACATGCAGTCGAAGCCTTCAAACCCTTTCTGCATCATAGCCATCTGCTAATAAGAACAGACAACACCACGGTTATGTGGTACATAAGCAAGGAGGCACCCATTCCTATCCTCTTTGCAGGCTGGCAATGAATCTATGGGAACTTTCCTTGAAACTCAATATACAGCTACAATCCCAGTTTGTGCCAGGGAAAGACAATATACTGGCGGACAGCTTAAGCAGAAATATCATGGATGCACACGAATGGATGCTGCACCCAGACATCTTTCTACAGATAACACAATCATGGGGGAGGCCGGACTTAGATCTCTTTGCCTCCCCCCACAATCATCAACTGAAGAAATTCTGCTCAAGGACATACCACCCACAAGCATGGAAAGTGGACGCCCTCTCTTTCAGCTGGAGAACTCTAACAGTGTTTGCATTCCCACCTCTCCCATTAATGACCAAGGTTTTACTGAAGATCAGGACAGAGCAGCCAAAAGTGATTCTGATAGCTCCGGACTGGCCAAGACAGCACTGGTACCCACTGTTAAAGAGCCTGTCACGCACAAAACCATGGCCTCTTCCTCTATGGCCACTTCTACTGACACAGCACAATTACAAAACTCTGCATTTCAACCTGAAAACCTTGCAACTAACAGCCTGGAAAATACCTTGACTCCTCAGGACAAGCTATCCCAGAGAGTGAAAGATGTTATTATGGAAGCTCGCCAGCCTTCCACAAGAAAGGCATATTCAGCAAAATGGAAAAGATTTCACATTTGGAAAGGGTCTAGATGCAACAGTGATGAACATGGCACATATCCTGGAATACTTGGCAGAAATGTTCCACAATGGTCTGTCTTACTCTTCCATTAAAATTCATGCTTCAGAAATTTCAGCAGAGTACAATACTGTTCCACCTGTCTTCTCTCATCCTCTCCTAAGACAGTTTCTAAAAGGAATCAAAAACATCAATCCTCCAAGGAAACCACCTCTACCTACTTGGGACCTTAACTTCGTGCTGGAAAAACTAACACTGCCTCCCTTTGAGCCAGCAGCATCTGCAGAACTACAGTTCCTGTCTTGGAAGACTGCTTTCCTTATGGCCATAACCTCAGCAAGAAGAGTATCTGAGTTACAGGCCCTTATGGCAGTACAGCCATTCCTTATTTTTCATCAGGACAGAGTTTCATTGAGAACCAATCCTACATTTATGCCAAAGGTAGTATCCAGGTTTTCATTAAATCAAGCTATTCACTTGCCTACCTTCTTTCCAAATCCACAAAACAAAGGGGAGAAACTTCTGCACACCCTGGACATACACAGACAGTTGCGCTACTACTTGGACAGAACTAAAGGTTACAGAAAACTGACCAGCTGTTGGTAGCATATGCTGCTGGTACACAAGGAAAAGCAATTTCCAAACAGACAATTTCAAAATGGATAGGGAATTGCATTCATTTTTGTTGCTCCTTTCATGGAAAAACTGTGCCAGCTAACATTAGACCTCATTCCACGAGAGCCACAGCCACCTCCACAGCCTTCTTAAGAGGGTGGCTACCAAGGACATTTTAGAAGCTGCTACATGGAGCTCCGTGCATACATTTGCCAAGCATTACAATTTACCTTTATATTCCAGATCCAGAGCAGGCTTTGCTACGGCAGTCCTGCAGGGCATTTTAGCTGCACCATCCTTTACATAGTTCCTCCACCCCCAGATTGGCTATGGTATTCTACCCATATGTGATGACTGCAGATGCATCCTTGAAGGACATAGTACAGTTTTGTACCTACCATAAATGTAGATGTCCGATAGGTATGCATCTGCAGTCAGGTTTACCCTCCCTCCTTCCCCTCTGTGGTATTTCTTGGGTACTTAACCCCTCTTATAGCTAGCTGGGGGGATCTATTATGGTGTATTTGTTTTTATATTATTGTGCATGTTTGGATTTTTAAATGCATCTCTCCAAATTTAGCCTTCCTTAGAGGGCACCTGGCATCTGGGGCAAGAAAAACTGAGGAAGATGGCGTCGGCTGATGCTTTTATACCCCAGATGCTCTGACGTCGGGGAAAGTGCGACATCAGCCGACGCTGGACCCAGACTTTGGAATCCGGCCGACCGAAGGGCTGCCTGAGGCAGACAAACCCATATGTGATGACTGCAGATGCATACCTATCGGACATCTACATTTATGGTAGGTACAAAACTGTACTTTTCCATCAGGACTAACCTATCCTTCATGCCCAAAGTGGTGTCCAATGTAGCTCTCAACCAATCCATTCATTTGCCCACTTTTTTTCCCTGACCCACAGAACAAGGAGGAAAGGATCATGCACTCTAGATGTGCACAGACAGCTCTGATTCAACCTAGACAGGACTACATCCTTCAGAAAGTCTGATCAATTGCTGGTTAGCGTTGCTGCAGGGGGAGAGGGCAAAGCCATCTCCAAACAAACAGTTTCCAAATGGATAGCACACTGCATCCATTTCTGTTACAAGCAACACAGAAAGCCTCCCTCTAAGGGGGTCAGGACTCGCTCCACCAGAGCAGCCTCCACCTCTGCAGCTTTCCTCAGGGGAGTCCTCACCAGGGACAGCCTGGAGGCTGCCACCTGGACATCTGTTCACACTTTCACCAAGCATTACCACCTACCTATATTTTCAAATTCCAGGGCAGGCTTTGCAACCGCAGTCCTGCAGGACATACTAGCCAGCCCCAACTCTACTTGACTGCCTCCACCCTTTTCCTCAGGTTTGGGAATCAACCCAAATGTGATGACTGCAACAGTGAAACACGAAGAACATAGTACACTTGTCTACACTTACCATAAATGTAGATGTTCAAGTGTATTCACTGTTGCAGTTCTGGTTACCCTCCCTCCATTCCCCTCTTTTTTCTCTCTCCTTACAAGGGACATTTTGGTATTTACTTTCCACTGGTGGGGTTCTTCGACCAGAACCTGGCTCCCCCTTGGGGGCTCCTGACAGGGCAGGAAAAACTGTAATGGCTTCGGCTGCCTTACTTTATACTACTGACGACCTGACGTCAGTCCTGAAGTGAGAGAAACCGACGCAGAAATACTGAGCCTCTGATATTAGGGCCAGCCGAGCACTACCCTGGCAGGGATAACCCAAATGTGATGACTGCAACAGTGAATACACTCGTACATCTACATTTTCGTAAGTGTACACAACTGTACTTTTTTTGGTTATTTTCTTGTTTTTTTTTAGCCTTCAGCTCATCTGTAAGTTTACAAGTTGCTTTCTTGTAGTTGTAAAGACATTAGCAAAGGCTTTTGGAGGGAGATGAAGTTTATAAATTCAGGCAATTAATCATGAGAGGGTTGAGCATTGTGTACTGAGTGAAATTTACAAAGATTCTTTTGTGCATCTGCTAAGTCAGTTACTGCTTTTACTTGGAGATATGAAGTCTGGAGGTCTAAGCAATTAGTTGTGAAGTGTGAACACTGTAATTTTACCTTTAAAGATAAATTGACAAGCATCTCTGTGGAAAGATAAGTGGCTGTACTGACCCGATTCAACTTACCCTCATACCTTCCATGCTTTTGTAACCTCTTTCCCTTCTCCTCCCATCTATTTACTGCTTCTTACTTTCTTTAGCTTCTGATACATGCCAAATCATGTGTACTGCATATATTGTACTTACTACATCATGCCTTGTAAATTATAACTGCTTAATACGTTTTATATAATGAATATTGCTCATCTGTTTGTAATTGTTTCGTGTAACATAATGGAGCTTTTCTCCCCAGGTCTCTGCTGAAAAAGGGCTTTCTGCTCAGACAGACAAACCCGGCCAACAAATGTAAAACAAATAAATAAATAAAAGTTTTAAAGGGTGGTGAATTAGTTATACTTGTAGCTGCCTCTCTCCTGCAGCTTTAATAGTTCATTTAAAGGTAGCCAGTACAGTTTTCTCTTCTGGCTAAAAGTTAATGTTTACTGAAAGCATGCAAGCTTTTTTTCACATCTTAAGGGAGGGGGAGAGGAGTTACCATGAGTAACCTTAATTTTAGGGTACATAATGCCTATATGTGTAGCCATGCATTTAGAGTGATTGTCCCCATCTGTAGGAGAAAACATTTTTTGAAAGTGTACATAATTTTGGATGCTTGATCTGAGGTGAAAAAGTAACTAAATGTTCAGAACCCTCATCTCCACTTTTTTTTTTTCCATTGAAGCAAAACATCTAGAAAATGTGACATGGGTTCAGATGGAGATGAGAAGATGCAACTACACAAAAGATAAGCCTGTGAAACATTAATGTCTGCATGTAAGCTAAAGGTTGGAAATGCACATTCAGAAGTTCTGTTATGTAAAATAGGTGGGAGTAGTAGCTGTCATAATAGCTACTCTGTCCATATCATGTAATGTAAATGGCCGTATTGGGCAAGGGGGGAAAAATTATATATATATTTAATTATATTAAGGTGAGGGGCGCCACTGGCAACATTGCAGGAGACACGAGAATTTGACATAGGCTTTTAGGGTGGACGTTTAGTAGGATTTGAGGGACATAGGAAAAGGAAGTAATGATATTGATCGGTGTAGGGACAGTAGTAGTGAAGGAAGAGGAGGAAAAGGACAGTCATGATGTATTTGTGGTGGTACTAGATTATTGGCAGGGGAGGAGGATTCCTCCTAATCTCCCCTGCTTGACAAGAATTCTAGAGTTCTGTACAGGCTGGGGAAATTTATCTTTGCATCTTAGTTGTCTTAGGGCACTAAGTTACGTTACTCGGATACTCTACTTTCCTAAAGATTTATTGTCTGAAATATTGCATGCAGACAAGGGCCTGCCCAATTGCATCCATCAGGGAGAAGCTCCTCACCAAGGCTTCAACATGTTTGACTGTGAGTAGCCTAATGCTATGAATTATATGCAGTATAAAGGGAGCTCTGAAGGCAGAACTATATGGCTTTATCCACTTTTTGAAACTATTAGCTGTGCTGTATGTTTTTTTTTGATGATGACTGCAAAGAGGCATTCGGGAATGCACCTTATAAAAGTCTCTCTGTGTTTCAGTCTGATGTTCGTATTCCCAGGGCATTTAGAAAAACAGTTTCAGTCACTGAGGCATTATTTAATTTTCATTAACACTCCGTTTTTCAAGGCACAAAAGAGCTTGGGACAAGTAGTTTTTAGCGTAGATTGCAGAGTTGATAATGGCATGGAAATGGATTTGGGCAGTCATATATCAACCAGGTACCAGTAATGCCACTGGCCTTGTACCTGGAGGAGACAGTAATTCCAGGAAAGTAGTGGTCCTACTTTGTGGTGGTTTTGACAGCATTGTCAACTCCCATTTGTGTCATTTTGTGCTGAAAGTGGTATGATGAGATTTTTCTACAGTATTGCCACTGGTGCAAAACTTCCTCTTTTACAAGTGAAGAAGGTGATGCCACTTGTTCCAGAAAGAACCATTCATTAGGTTTCAGCAGACTAGTGATGACAAGGTACTATACCACATAATTCTTTGTACCCAGAAAGTTGCAGGGCCTCACGCCCATTCCGAATCTGAGCAGCCAAAATGCCTTCATCCCTAATGAGTCCTTTCACATGAGATGGTTTGCAGTGTGACAATGTCTACATAGAGGAAATTGGTATTTACAGTACCTGCATATGAAAATTGCCAGTGTACCTGTAGCTCCCCCAGCTCAAAAGAGGAGACGGTCATTTTCAGTCAGATCCTTTCCACTAGGTCTCATCACAGCTCCCCTGTAATGTAGATAAGCCACCTACGATGTCTAGCAAGGGGAGTCTGCCATGAAGCTTAATAAAAACTGAATTTTTCTTAAGATGTATGAAAGCTATCCATTTACCCTAATTCTAGATCTGCTTGGAAAATTTGTTTTAACTAACACTCCTTTTCCCTTTTGAGTAAGGGAAGGGCTGTTGGCTGAGTAGTTGCATCACACTTTTGTTTGCATGATTAAAATTGGAGAGTAGAGGAAAAAGATGCAGGGTTTCCAGAGAATAAGGAGAGAGAAAGATAGACCTGGATACTTTTTAAATTTTCCTAACAGGCATGCTTAATGATCCCAATGGTTATTGATGGCAGAATTTCCCAAGCAGCTCTTGCTTGTAATTGTAGGTACGTAACTTTTGTTTGCCCCACCCCCACCACCACCACACACACACTTTCACTTTTGAATAGCAAATGAAGTGCAAAAAGGACAAACAACCTATTTTGCCAGAATTTTTTTGTATCCCCCACTTTGCTGAACTCTTGAAGGCATTTTTATTCTGAGGTTGTCACATTGCTAAGCAGCTGGATAACATCTGTAAATGTGCATTTTTTTGTTTGTTTTTACATTGGATTCTTGCAATAGTCAGTTGTTCTTACCAGTTAAGATATTTTATGCATAGTATTGTAGGGTTTTTTTTCAGTCTGTAGCACATGTAAAAAAATGTTAATGAATGCTTTGTTTTTTTATGTTACTGCTGTTGTCATTATGTATGGTATCTATACCACAGGCTGAGTTTGGCATTCAGGCCGAGTCTCCGAGCTGCACATCTTTCTCCCCTTTGTGCATGGTGAACACTTCCTTCCTTTTGTCATTATCAATTCCCAATATAAAGAGGGTGTCTTCCGTTGGCATCTTCACATCTTTCTTGTCGTGGGAATAGATTAATTTCTTAATCTTCTGTTGGCCCTGTTCTCTTGATTCTGACTGAGCAGATAAGTACTTTGTTGGGAACAATTTGCTGCACTTTGTTGAACAGTTTTCTGTTTAACTGTTTGGAAACCAGTATATGATGTAGCATATAGTATGTCTGCCCTAGAGAAGCAAAATAGGTCCATTTGGAAAGGACAGATTCCACATTGGAGCTTCAGTGACTGTTTGTATTGTTTAGTGCTGGATCGTAGCCTTTCTAATGAGATTTCTAAATGTTTTAGTCATAAGATGATTCAGAGAAGGGAAATAGCCCTCTTGTAGATGGAGATGAGAGTTTCTGCCATTTCGAGGCTTTCTACCAAGCTTGCAGAGTTGTACAGCATCAGGGCAGTGTGGATATCTCTTTGGAGAAAACAAAGCTCTTGAAGAGGGAGAACAGATCTAAAAGCAAACTGGAGGGCGAGGCTTCTAAGCTGGTTGTTTTGTTAAGGCTCCTTAGGTAGGAAGGTGTTGTGTCCATGGAAGCACTTTTGTAACCCTTGGACCCAAAATGTAATGGTGTGGAAGCCCTTGGCATTGTCCTTCTGGAGACTGCCATGCCTGCTGGATTAAAGTCAGTGTTTTCTGTCTGAAATGGACAGTGATCCCCTGATGTGCAGCTTGAAGCATACATTACTTCCATGATTATGGAAAGGAGGGGGGCTGATAACTCCATATGATTATCAGAGGGATGTCCATGTTTGTAAGCTGGAGAGTAGGGGATAGCTCTACAATTCATAAATTGGCAGCTGCTTCTCAACCATGGTTGTCTACCATGTTACAGCAGCTTCTAGCTCAGGTGGTTTGTCTATACTCTCATAGCCCTCCCTCGCCATGATTATCTACAGCTGGCTTAGGACTTTGTATAATTTTGTTCATGGTTGACAGCCAAGCCTTGTCCAGCCATCTGCGTCCGTGAGTCCTTGCCTTTAGAAGGAAAATCTGTGTCTGTCCGCAGTCAGCTGAATGATCCTGATTTTCTTGGATTCTGAGGAGGAGTAAGAACTGGATTAACAGATCCTAGCTGTTTTTTTTTTTTTTTTTTTTTTTTAATTTTGACAGATATTGAGGACACAATGTCCCACAGATCTCTCTTTAAGGACATATCAAAGCACTTCAAATGGTAGCCAAGGGAGCCTTTTGCTGTCCAGCGAAATGATGCATGGATAAGACTCCTAAGTATGTGGCAGCCCTTCCAGACCAGAAAGCCTTGCTTGATTTCTCTGATAGGGGATCATTGGAATCCTATTGTAAAGAGTCTCATCAGTTTTGACGGGGGTGTAGGATGCTTATATCACATAGAGCCATATTTTACACTGTCAAGTGGCTAGCCCTGCCATGGTGCGCAGTCTGTGATGTGTGTTCTCTGTTGAGGATCCTGTGCACCACAGTAGATGCCCAAAGTGGTTGGTCAGTAGAACTCTTCCCCCTATAGGGCACCTTGTAGAGTCTATGCTGCTGTCCACAAATCCGTTCATTGGTGAGATTCAGGTGGAAACACTCGGCATGTTTTTCAGAGGTGGGAGGAACCCCACAGAGGTACTGGAAGAACATCAAACTCCAAACAAGCATTGGCTAGAAGTCCAGATCAAACCTTGTACCTTGTGCATGGGAGGTGAAGGCCTTAACCATTTTGCCAACGGGTATTTGGTCTGTCACAGAGGGGTTCCCAGTGGAAGTGGGTGTGCACCAGGGTTCAGCTCTGAGCCCACTGCTGTTCATACTGGTGATTAAACTACATTAGCAAATTGGTTGGGGGAGACAGATCGACAGAGTTGCTGTATACAGACAATGTGGCATTACAGGCAGACTCTGATCAAAAACTTCAACAGAGGATAGCGGAACGGAATGCAAAACTGAAGGCATATGAGATGAAAGTAAGTACAGATAAGACAGTGATAATAGGAAATGGGAGAAATCAGAATAAACTGATAATTGAGATAGAAGGGAAGAAAGTGGAACAGGTTAATAGCTTCAGGTTTCTGGGAGGTGTGGTTTAGGAGAAGGGAAGTCTGAATGAAGCTATAATCAGAAGGGCTGCAGCCAACTGGCATAGTGTCAGGTGTAGTGTATGACAGACAAATGCCAAAGAAGCTGAAAATTAAAGTGTACAAAACAGTGGTGTGACCAGTACTACTGTATAACACAGAAATCTGTAAGTGGAAACCAGGGCGTCCAGCAAAGAGGTGGATGGACTGTGTGAGAGAAGATCTGTGACAGTCTGGTATGAGTGCTGAAGAAGCCAGGAGTGTCTCATTGAATCAAGAGAGATGGAGACGGTTAACATGCCCCCCCCCCCGACCCCATATAGAAAGTTGGGGAAGGGGGGGCTGCTCCTACTGATGATGTAGGATGCTTATACTCTTGTACATGAACTCAGTGGCATATTCTACTAAGAGAGTTGAACTTGGCCCAGAGGTAATTGTATGTTGGGTGGGTAGGCAGTTTAACACCTGCAGAGCAAGCTGGAACATACTCACTTGAGTGAGGGGCTGTTAGTGTGGAATTGCCTCCAGTTTAATTATAAAGGACAAATCCTGTGAAGCTGTTTTTAGTGAATGCAGTCATAAATTGTAATTTGCCTAATTTATGAGCTTTGTGTATGCAGGGTAATATAGGTACTTTGACAGAGATGTATCACTGCAGACTTGCATTCTAGTTTTGTGCTATGAACCAGATGAACTGGTTTGGTTGCTTCAGACTGTATTCCCTTTCGTTAGCTTCATATTTTGTGATGTTGCCACGTTGCCTTCATTTGCAGACTAAAGATTTTCAAATGGTTGCACAGCTCTTTTAACCTTTACACTTTGAGTTAATAGACATAAGAATTTTCTGACTTGGAAATTTATTGAAAAAATGGTAATTGCCTTTAGATTTTGTACCCCTGGAGCCATCCTCCTTTCTTACCCACTAACGTTTCAGCTTTAGACATACAAATGCCTGCAAAGTACATCTTGAAGGTGGAATATTGATAGTATATTTGCATTTTTTTACTGGTTTCATTGCAGATTTTTATTTATTGATTTGTTCATTCTTTGTTAACCAGGTTAGTCCCATTAGGCCAATAGCCTCTTTTCCAGGTAGGCCCAAGGTGGTATTTATACTACTAGGGATTTTGCAAGATCATTGGGGAGCTTCCCCTACTCTTTTCGATAAGTGCTGTTGGATCTTTACATCGTCCTGAGCTACCACCAACTCAGGCAGATGGGGTCTTGATTTAATGTCTTATCTGACAGACTGCACTCAGCAGTGTAGCAGCACAGAAAAAAAAGCTCGTTGAGCAAGTGAAGAAGCAGTGTAGCAGCACTCAATTTATCTGGAGTGGGTATAGAACCCCACAGCCTTCTGCACCAAAGACGTGTGTGCCACCTTTTGGGCCACTGACACTGCAGAGTTTTTTTTATATTATTTTTATTTTTTAAACCCAGTTAGCTTCCTTGGTAGAGTGGTTCACTTGGCTGTTTTGCATGTTTCACAGATCATATAGGGAAAATCTTAATAAATTTCAGTTTACAGTTTTCTATCAGCTGTAATGTGTTTTTCCCCTTTTTGATAGCAGCTGGCATTAATAGCCGTTTGTGAAATTATAAGGCAGAGGCAGGCTTTTGTCTGAAAGTTGAAAAAGGAGTATCCTTCTCAGGTCAGATTGCTTTTGGATTGTACCATGTCTTGTTCTGCTCTCATATTTTCGGCTGCTTAAACTGTTTGCTCTGCATTCATTTCCATATGATATAGTTCATATTAGCATTGTGTCAAGTCTGAAACCTTAAACTGTCAGAATCACATTGCCTTTTAGTATAATTTGTATTTTTTGCTGCATGTTTGAGAGTTAAGATAAAAAAATAAAAAAAAAAAATTAAACTATTGATTTAAGCAGCTGTATATGGAGTTGGTTTAGTTTGATTCATTTGTATCCAGGTAATCTGGGGAAGAGTTCCTTCCTGCTGACTCAAAACCATAATGGCATAATTGTACACACCCTGCCTGCACCTAGTGTGTATACAGATAAGTTGCTCGTACAGTCCTGTCCTTTTGAACTTTTAATTTCATAATGGAGCCTCGAGGAAAGGGTTGTCTGTTCATTACTTTAAAAGTTTAATATGAATTGAATATCTACACTCTTATCAGTATCTTTGTTTACATAGTAATTTAAAAAGTGAAGGCTTCAGCAGTCATTTTAAAACCTAAAAGACACTTGCACAAAAATGATTTTGGAAGACTGAAGTCTTATTTTTTCATTTAATTATACAGATGGTGAGCCATTCAGAATCTAAAACGAATACAAAGTCTAACATGTTACGTTGTCCTGCTGATGAGCAACCTCATGTTGGAAATTACCGGTTACTGAAGACTATTGGCAAAGGAAATTTTGCGAAAGTCAAACTGGCACGCCATGTTCTAACAGGAAAAGAGGTAATGAAAATTATGGAAGTCATTTGCCACTATCTGTAGTTGCTGACCTGCTTTAATTCTTTTGTGTACGTTTCTGGTTGGATTTTTTAATACTTAGGGTGAACTTTCAATTTTTTGGATATAGGTTGAGAATACTTGGTTTGACTTGTCAGAACAGAGTAAATGAGTTTTAAATCAGCTTCATACACTGGGGCTTTGAGAGGATATGCATTTGTGATCCTCAGCCCAGCCTGTATTTGTATTTTGGATGACTAATCATTCAAGTGCCAGAAATGTACCCACTGTGTACATGCAGAAGTAGGATGCATTGCTGCTGAGTTTTGTGATGTGTAGGAAATTTTGCTGAAGGCTTTTTCCAGGTGAGAAATTTTAAATTCAACCATTTGTTTTAAAGTCTAATATTTGAAAGGAAGTGTGTGTGTGTGTGTGTGTGTGTGTGTGTGTGTGGGGGGGGGGGGGGGGGCTCATTTCCATGGTGCAGCAACCTCCCAGTTGATGATTTTAGTGGGTATGCATGCAAGGGTTGCTGTCTCCTGCTTGGAGGTGAGGTTACTTTTCCATCTGTAAGAGAAGCTGTTTGTAAAAGTGATTGGACTTTACATAAGTTTTGCAGTTTGGTATCTTTCCAACTAGTTTAGATTTGAAAAATAAGTAGGATCTGTCTAAGTTCTTTAGGCAGTACATAACACAGTCTCTTCTGACTTTGTCTGCTTACATGATCTGGAAGAACAATGTTAGATTAGATAATCCTCCAAATCAAGTTTATTGCTTCTGTTTTGTTGAGCTTCAAATGTAGAATCTTGGTGGTTATTAATGATAGTCATGAAAGCAGATTTTGGCTTACTGATTTCATTCTGTAACCTAGCTATTTGACAAAAGCAGAAGAAGAAAGTATTCCTCAGAAAAAGAAATTGACAAGAAATGCCAGCAACAATTTGATGTAGCCAGGATTCTTCATCACAACTGGTAGACTTAGAGTTTTTTTTTAATATTTCCGTATTTCAGGAGACCAGTATTTTAGTCTTGCTCCTTTTGCTGGTTCAGTTTTGTTACTGGTGGCGTTGGCACACCTTGAGAAGACAGATTGACTGGAAACAATGAATGAATGTATAGAATGTCCGTGATTAGTGTGTGTTAAGGTGCTTTAATTTTCAAAGGATTTTAATGAGATGATTGCCAAAGTTTAGAAACTATTTAATTTGCTGTATCGTTGCTTATTCATTTACTTGTGTTCCCTTTGGTGTTAAATATGGAGAGCTTTTGTTCTGTGTATATATTCTTTAAATGTGTATTATTATTACAGTTATGTCAATGCTGTGATTGAAAATGCTCACCTACCTTATTAGAGAGGGAGAGAGAACTGGAAACTGCTTACTTCGTTTATTCTCTTTTTTGTGTGAGCAGTTTGTTCCAGCCTCACTTTTTTGTGATTATTATGTTTATATGTTCTGGTCCTTACTTGTTTCTGTAACAATCTGTTTCTGAAAGGAGTCCTCAGCCAGGGTCTTGGGCGCTACTGGTGAATGCATCCTTCTCATAGAAATACATTCCCTTTCCCCTGTGATCAAAGGTCATACATATCAAAACAGAGTTTATTCTTGGTTAGATTTGGTGTATGCTGATGGCTTTGTGATACTGAGAGGGGTACATTTAATCTGAAGGCAGCAAGGTTTATAATAGGGGACTGGAATATTGTGAGAAATAACTTGAGTCAAATGAGAATTATTACTTTTTAGCATTGTTTTTGTGCTATGTTGTTCCCCTGTGCTAGCTGACCATGTCCATCTTACCAAGCTCCACCCACTGCCCCACCTCCAGTCTTATTTCTGTTCGGTCACTTCTGCTGTTACCTGTTACCAGCTGCACACTGTAGGAGTGAAGAATGACTAGTCACATCATCTCATCTTTAGCTAAAGCATCTGCAAATTTACCTTTAAGGGCTTAGGTGTGTGCAAATTGTTTTCTGAAATGTGAGCTGTGGGTTCCCATTCAGAATTGGAGTATTGAAATTGTGATTTTCAAGCAGCTAGAAAAATCCCAGAGGTTCTTAATTAAAAAGATTACTGGACTAAAGACCCTCATCTGATAAAACAGGATTGAGCTCCTGTCCCTGTATTCTCTTAGACTTGTATGTGATTTATGGTCTAGGATTATCTGCTTCTAAGGACTCAACTCTCCCTGATCCCCCAAACTTCCACAAAAGAAGTGTGATTCCACAACAGCACCCAAACTAAAAACTTTAATCTCCAGCAGTAAACCAATTCGACTTGCTGGAGGGACAGATTGATTACTCGGTGCTTCTGCATGTCAGGAATAAGGCTTACCACTGAAAGATTGAAGCATATGTATGTGATCCACAGCTTGGTATACACAAATCTTTGGCCGATGTTTCCAGTGACCTTGCATGCTGGTGGCACTGTGCAACATCAAAAGCCAAGATTAATACAGTCCATTTGTGGGATGTGGAGTCATTATGCAAAAGTGGATATGACCAGTAACATCTGTCTAATGCTAATGGACCAGTGTGTAATGGATTGTGTAATGTATATATTGAATGTTACTTTATGTAGTTGTGTAATATAAATTTTCTTCTGTAGCTCATTAACTTGTTTATTTGCAAATATTGGTAATGGAAGGAAGCACTGTAAGCATACCCACAAACCACTACCTGGTATGAATATGTTAATGTTAGAAGCTAGGGAAGCCAGTGACAGAGAAGCGCTGTAGTTCTGCTTCATTCTTAGCGTTCCAGGAAGCCATGGACTTGCAGGATTGCTGGAAATGGTTGACAGAATGTGTATGTTGAAGTGTGGGCCAAAGGAGTATGCTTTGATCCTTTATTAAGCATCCCTTGAAAAATCTTCCATTAGTTTAAAAGCCTAGTCTTGTTTTAGTCCTTTCTCAGTCTTGAACCAGTCTGTCATTCCATACCCAGTTTTACTAGTACTTTTTTCTGTTGAGAGATTCCTTGGGAAGCAAATAAGATGAATTAGTATCTACTTTTCTCTAAGAACATGCCACATTTTGTTTAATGGTAAAAAAACTTGGAGGCTTTAGAGTAGTCAGTAAAGCAGAAGTAAATTTTATTGCGTTTTTCTATTCATTAGATGTTGGCAGTTTGGTGCCTCTGCTGCTTCTAAAGCTAGTTTATACTTCTGACGAGGGTGTGTATGCTGCGTTAGACAAATCAGATGCTGGAATCAAAATTGCTAGGAGAAATATTAATCTCAGATTTGCAGATTAAACCTCTTTCATGGTTGAAAGGGAGGACGAATTGAAAGTTTGCTGTGAGTGAAAGAAGAAAGCACAAAAGCTGGCTTAAGCTAGTTTGTTAATCAGCATTAAATGGGGAAGAAGTCAAGACAGTGAAAGGCTTTATTTTCTTGGACTGCGGTGATTGCAATTGTGAAGTGTGCTTCTTGGAAGGGAATGTATGATAAATCTGTATAATAACCTAAAAGAGGAATGATATATATATATATAGTTAAAGTTACGGTTTTCCTAGAAGTACCATAAGACTTTGAGAATTGGACTACAAGTAAAGCTGTGTATGCCTGAATGCCAAAAAATTGATACTTTTCAACTGTGGTGTTGGAGAAACATTTTGAACTCTGTATTCTGCAAGATCATGTCAAGTCAGTACTTGAGTAGGTAAACTCAGAATGTTCACTGGAAGACCTGATGATAAAATTAAAACTTTGGCCATATATTGCAAAGACATGGTTCACTAGAAAAGACACTGGTGCAGGGAAGCCTGTAAGACAAAAGAAGTGGGTGACAGAGGCCAGTATGAATAGACAGCATTACTGAAGTAATGAAAACAATTTGCAAGAACTTAAAAAACAGTTTTGAAAGACAAGCTTGGTGCGCTGAAGTTCTTGGTCACAAAGGACTGAACTCCTGTAAATGACTAAACTTCAGCAACATAAAAAGACAAGTGTGATAGTTGGATGACCACCTGTACATTCATCTTGGACCTTACTTGTTTTGTCTTTCTGAAAACATGAGGTGCCTTATGAAGGTGGGTATTGGCAAGGTGATATGGTCTTTGGACTGTCTCCACTTTATAAAATCAGTGCCTCTGTGAATCTTTAGAAGAACAAAAAGTTAAGTGCAGACAAGGCGAATAAGTACTAATTGCCAGAGTGCAGTATGGCTGAGTATTCCCCCATTCCAGGCTGCACAGTAAACATGGAGTTAGCATACGTATGTAACAGTGAGGTTCAAAATTCATTGTTGTTGGAGTGGCATCGCACTTTAATTTTTGACCTATCAGGACTTGCATTAGCTGGTCTTACAGTTCAGATAGGGAGCCTTGCATTCTAGCAGCATTATGCAGGATTTGTGATGTTTGCCCATGACTTACTGCTTTCCCAAGTCTTAAATTAATGTACTCAGAGTGATTGCTGTTGAGTGACAAGTTTTTTGATGCTGAAGAGTTTTTGCCTCGTGGTGGCAATTTCGTTATTGCATTGATTTTAATATATCCCTCTAAAATTGGTGAACCATTTTAACAGCCAAGAGAAGGTCAAAGAAGGATGCTGCCAAACATCTGGAGCTCCTTGTGCTTGTGAAATGTGCTACCCCTTTAGCTTGTGTATAATATTGCTGCTAAGACACACCCACCTTTTCAGGTTTTCCATTTTTTTCTGTCTGACCCCCCCCCCCCACCCACCCACCGTGATCAGAGCTCCTCCTAATGTATTTCAGAAGAAAGACCATCTGTTTAATTTCAGAAAAAGATAAAACTTTTGAAGATGGCGCTGTCCCTCAGCCTGTTGTCAGGGACACCACGTGTTTTGCCTGTGACTGGTTTATAAATAGTTGCTACTTTCATTTGGGCCAGCTCTTAAACCTTGCGAGTTTCTGACATTAATATTAGAACCCTGGGGTATTCATTAGAATCCTAGGCTTTGCAGTGATGGAGGTTGGTTGATAAAAATACTCCTGACTTGTGTGTAAGACTAAAGGGACTAATTGCATTTTCACTGCTTGCATCTTGCTGTCAGTTATCCTTAATCAAGAGCTTCCAGTTTCTAAATATTTGTCTAGTGTCTTTCTTCATATCCCTAACCAGATAACAGAATCCTTTTCAGTACATATGTGTAAATACTTTATCATGTCCCGAAAAATATGGATATTGCTGAATCAGTTTGTGCATGGTTTACCACTATAGCTTTTAACTGCATTTATTTTATATCCTGAAAAGACCTGAACAAGTTTTGCAGCTCTGAAATGTCCTTTTCAGTATATCATTTATACAGTACAAAAATAATATCAGCAGATAAGGCTGTATTTTCTTGATTACCAAACCAGTTATATCCTTGAATTTGTTTCTAATGGCTCTAGTCTAAACAGAGGTGGAGGAGGACTTCTCTGCCTAGTTGCATTGTTCAAACACAGTTTGCCAAAAGGGAGCCTTCCCATTTTAATTTGTGCCTGTGACTTTTCATATCTCCTCCATATTAAACTTGTTCTGTCCTCCTCCTCATAATCAGCCCTCCTTTTCCCCATTCTCTAAATGGGATTGGGGTGTCACATCAACTGTCGCCACCTCTGTCTATTCAGTGTCACTGTCTTTCCTTTGAGAATCTTGTCCGACTGTCTCGGGTCTTCCCTTAGACACTTCATACATCCCTTTGCTGGATGTCCTTATTTCCTCTTGCCTTGTTTTCTCTCCCAAATTTTCAAGTCGCCTTTTGCTTTCCTGCACATGTTTACAAACCAGTGTAATCTGCTCTGTTTGACCTCTGCAAATGGAGTAATTTTCATTTTTCTCTCTGTCATCATTCCATTGCATGTCCCACTGTGGGCATCCTACCATCCATCTCAAGCACTTTAATTTCCATCCCCTGTAGCTTCCTCAGCTGCTCTGCCTTCACTGCTTAGAAGTACAGTTTGCACCACTGTTTTAAATACCTTACCTTTTAGCTTCTTTGGCATTCTTCTGTCATACTCCATGCCAGTTGGTTGCAGCCCCTCTTATTCTTTCTTTGACATCCTCCTTCAAACTTCCCTTCTCCTAAACCACCCCTCCCAGATACTTGAAACTGTTAACCTGTTCCACTATTTTTCCTCTTCTATCTTCAGCTTCTTCTGAGCAGAGTCTGCCTTTAATACCACATCATCTGCATGCAGCAGCTTTGTTGTTATGGCCCCTCCAAGCTGTTTGCTGCTGTAGTTCATTAAAAGTATGAAAAGTAGTGGGCTCAAAGCTGAACCCTGATGAAATCCAACCCAGTCTGGGTACCCCTCTGCGAATCCAAACACTGTTCATACTTCTGTCATTTGGGTCCTTGTACATAGCTTGCACTAATTCTGCCAATGTTTTTGGGACTTCATACAATGGCAGTATTGCCCCAAACAGCTGCTGTTGTACATTGTCATATGCTTTCGTCAAATCTAGGAATGCCCATTTGGACCCTTTCAGCTCTAGCTTCTTCTCCAATATTTTTGTCACTGCAAGCATTAGGTCAGGTATGCAGCATCCTGACCGGAATATGAACTGTTCAGCTCTCATTTTTTCTACTGTTTTGCACATTCATTTATCAGTCATCATCTCCAGCATGTTCATGACTATGGACAGTGTAGAGCTATCAAGCTCCTGTCGCACTGCATGAATGTCCCCTTCATTCTTGTACACTGGTGCTAGAATGCTTATTTTCCAGTCATTAAATAATTTTTTTCTCTTTATACTATTAGTACTCCCCCGAGCCATTTTTCTCAAAACTCACCGAGCATCTTGATTATATCTGCTTTGACCTCATTTGAGCCTGCTGCTTTCTCTAACTTCATTTTCCTTTTCTAGGGTGGGCTGTTTCTTCTTTCATTGTAGGCTGTGTATGGGCAGTTCATCTTTTGTGTGGTGGTCTTAATTCAGAGGCTGCTCAAAGTACTTTTTCCATCTAGCTTTTATGTCCTGTGACCTAGTGAGCAGGTTGCTGCAGGAATCCCTTATGAATGGTGTCTGATTATATTTATCATTCTCAGCTCCTGTCTTTAGCTTGCAACCTGACAGTTTCTTTGTGCCAATCTACTGAATTACTTTCCAGAAGCATGTAGAATGTCTGAATGCGAGTGGTACAGTTGTGTTAATGAGAAAATCCCAGCTAACTCTATCAGATGCTTTCTCTAGATCAAGACTTGCCAACAGTAGCTGTGTGTTCTTACACTCCTTGCTGTAATATTGAGGATTACGATTAGGTCGCCGATCATAACCTGATTGTGTTCAAGACGTGGATACCTTGAGAGGTAATCTTGGCTTCTGTGTCGATAACACATAACTAAAGGTTATGATCAGAGACATTCAGCATTCTTCGTAGTGCATGTAGCTTTTTATGCTCCATGTACTACTACTTACGGGGAAAAAAAAAAAACACTCAAATGTTTTACTGGCTTTCAAAGCCATAAACCACTTGGCGAGTACTGTCAGAAATACACTGTAATGCCTGGATTTTTGCCCCATGTTTGGTATGTTTCGGATGAAATTCGTAGTTTTCGGACAAATTAATGAGGACTGAATTCACAAAATAATGATATACGTTTGAGTTTCAGACTTCACTTGCATTTTCTGAAGGATGTGAACACATATCTGTTTTTGCCAATTCCTAAGTTTATAATAGGAAGTCAGGGGCACATTACTGGTAAGGATAGCAGGCAGAACCAAATCTGCTATATTTATTCTGCCACCATCTTTGCTTGTTAGTACTTACAGGTTTAACTGCCTAACTTGAGACCCGAACATAACAAGTTAAGCAGATGGTGTTAGCATCTGTTAGCTGGGTCTCTTATTGTAGCAGCGTTTAACAGATTTGTCTTTTTCCAAATATCTGAGTGTAAAGAGCATGCTGCTTGCACTATATATATATATATATATATATATATATATATATATATATATATATATATTTTTTTTTTTTTTTTTTTGAGACTCCCCACAGCTGCCCCCCGGACCTATGTCTACTGAACCAGACTAGCCTTCCCTAGACTTTCCCTGACCTGTGTTCAGGGCTGATGAGATCAAAGCAATATTACTACTGCTGAAGCATGCTTTTTGTATATGTAGCTGCGTTCCCTCGCCCTTAATTTAACCTGTTGACATGTTTGGGAGGTGCATCCATTTGGGTGTACTGATATATTGTCCTTCCTCTAGTAACTCTGCTACTGCCCTGTCCCCCTGAAGACAGTGCTCCCATATGTCCTCATCTTGCACTAGGTATCAGCCATGAAGTACACACAAGTTTAATCCCTGTCCCTCAAGTCTGCATGTATTGTAAAGCACACAAGCTGCTAATCACTCTTTGGTTGTCTACGTGGTAGTCAGGGGCTGTATCACTGTACATCAGTGGTGCAGGCCGAGTGTTAAATGTTTGCCTGCCCTCCAAAAAAGGCATAGTGATTTCATATCTGTCAGTTCTATAATATCGTTGCCAGTCTCTAAGCTGATGTAAGCATAGTCCTTTATAGTTATGTAAAATCTAAATGGGTCTCTATGAAGCCGTATCTGAAGGGTCTTTACTCTCTCTCTCTTGATAGTGCATCTGCCACCCTCCCTTACTTTTTTTTTAAATGTTGATTAGCAAGTCTTTCTAGCTAGCTCTTTTTCACTCTTTACCCTTTTAACTTGTAATCCCCTTTCAATGGCGACTCTGATTTACACATTACGTTTTCTTTTTTTATTTCATCTCTTTCTGTGCTAGCTATTTGTTGAAGCCTCCTCTTACTCTGTCCTGGGCAGAATCAAGTCTATAAATATTTCCATTTGTGCCTTTTCTTGTTTTCCCACAAGTATATATTTTCATAAATTTCTAAAGTAGTGTCTTGGTGGAATTTGCGAATATTTTCTTGTAAGCTCCAAGGTTGGCTATAACTCTTGCTTTAGTTGTGCTAAAAGTTTTCGTTTTCTAAGAGTTATGAAAAAAATAGTTGTAACAGCAACCTTTCCTGAATTTGTGCATATTGTCCAAGTACTCCCTTGTTTTTTATTTCAGTTGTACATTTCTTTTGTGAGATTCTTCTTTTGCTGTAACCTTTGTCAACCTCTCTAAATTATTCCTATTACTTCTTTCCAAATCTGTCTCTCTTATTTCTACCGTAGTCCATTTTCATTTAATCCAATTTATGTATCCCCTCTGAGGTAACGTCTTCCTATTCTAATAATCTTCTGTAATAAGTAAAGCACCAGTCTATCATTTCTATATCATTAACCAACACCTTTGGCGTATTTTGTTGATGCATCCTCTGGTAAAGGTATTGGATAAGCCTCTGACTTTTCTATTAAATGCACATGTTCCTGTGAAATATAATGTCTATCTTGTCTAGCCCAGTTATTGTACCTTGGGATATAATATGTAAATTCTGTCAGAGGTTCCTTCTGCTGAATTAATGTTTTCCATACGGAATATTTTCATAAATTTCTTAAGAAATCTGCCCTCTTTTGTTATATTTCTTGTTCTAGATCCCAGATACATCCTAACAGTTGCAAATAAAATTCCATTCCTCAGCTGTAAGTAATATTCCTCCAAAATTTTCTTAAGCTTGCTAATGACAGTTTTTGGTGGAATATAAATACATGCCAGCATAATAATCCTCCTTTGCCATTAGTCCCTTACTACCATAAGTCTGCCATTATTGTTTTCTCCCTCTTCTATCACAATTGGAGCTTCTCTAGTAATTTAGTATAATTACTCCCATTTTCTTTTGTCTCTGATATTCTGCTGAATGTCTGTCTTGAAATACTTTCTTTATCAAACTTGCATGTTCGTTTCTTTCCAAATGTGTCTCCTGCAGGATTGCTGTTTGCATTCTGCATTTCTTAATACAATTTCATACTCCATTTTTGTCTATACTTGTAAGTCCATTTATGTTCCAAAGTAATATGGATATCATTATGTCAAGTTATTTTTTTTCACCTGTTATATAGGACAGACTTTTTAATGCATTTCCAGCTTTTGTGTTACATACACACACTAATATTAAGCAGATTGAATTTTTGATACAATTGTTTGTCATTTTCATTTGAACCTATGTCACATTTTTCAAGACTTTCTGTTTTATTGAAAACCCACAAACAAAAAAAAACTATATAGATTTTTAGAACAACCTCATGACATTTTAACATAGAACAGACCCACAAAACTATGTTCATTTTCAAAAAATGTTTAACCCTCCTGATAGAAACAATTGCCCCAAATCAACAGCTGCAGTCACAAGCATTACCTAACCTAAAATTAAGTTTACCCATGCTAAAGCATATGTTATAGCCAGTTCTCCCACTTAGACTGATTGCCATCTGTTCTTTTCTTAACTCTCTTCCCCTTCCAGATGCGAAAAACTGATTGTATGCTTTCCGAAAACATTTACTTTTAGTCTTAAGAAAAAGTTCACTGGCTATCTTTAAATAAAACTAAGTTATACACTGTTCTATTAAATGCATTGAAGTGCTATAGCTGCTAGGGAAGCTCCTGTCTCTCATTCACTTCCAATAATTTCAACCTTTTTTTTTGTTTATATTGAACTGCTTGTCCTTGTACCTTTTAGGTTTTGCATTTTCTATGGCAAATGATGCTCAGAACTCTCAGGATTAATTGGTTGCACCTGCAGACTGCTTGTCTCCATGGGAACATAGTGAGCAATGAGGAAAAAATGGCTAACAACTCTGCAGATTACATGTAGGAGGCTTTTTGTCAATTTTATTCAGATCAAAACTGAATGTTACAATTGCCTTCAGCTGGAGACTTATTGATTCCCACTGAGCAGTCACCGAAGGAAAAAATTAATACTGCATGTGCAAGAATCTTGAAACTTCTTGTAGCTTTCATAATTTTGTATTATTTTTCAAGCCTACATGCATACAGAACACTTGTTTTTAGGATAAACCAATGGAATTAATCTAGACGTTCATCTGTGCAAAAACAAGAGAAAATGTCTTGCCTCAACATGTAAGGGAGCACTCTGTTGGAGTCTCTGCCAGGTTGTGCTTAGATGGGATCAGGGAATTTGCCCTTCCCCACTGTAGACTGAAGTTGACATATATAATTAGCTAGGAGGGGTGCTGTGGGGCTTGCTACCTCCCTTTGAGAGAATCATAAATGTTTTGTTTCATTGTTTTGGCTTCCAATCTTTCAGGATAGATCGTTAGCCATTTGCTTGTGTACTTCTGTTTTGAAGTGCACCCACATATAATCAGTGCACATTTACAATCCCTACCCCAGCAGCCCAAGATTACAGCAAATTAACTTAAACTTGCTGTTGTCAAGCTTCTTCTCTTTATATTGTAATGCCTGTATTTCTTAAAACTACAAAAAACTTTTACTTTAATATTTTTATCACATACAAAATTACTGAAAAAATTCACCCCACATGTAAAATACCCCTGAATACATACTGCACAAAACCGATTTACTATGTAACATGTGGTTTATATAATAAAATACTTCATACAAGTAATGTTAAGAATAAAAAAATATTTTACTTGATTTCTTTTCACCTTTTAGTGTACTGCTAAATATTAATGATGCAAAGTGGGGTGTATACTTTTTATTCCCCCCACAAGTTTAACAAAGTCAAAAAAGTAGCCTTACTCAGCCACTTTTTCTTATAAAGCCATATTTCACAAATATGGTTGATGCTTTATAATGTCACATTAATTTCGGTGTTGCTGGTCTTTTTCCTGTTTATCTCCATCTCCCAACACTAAATTGTAGTTCAAGTCCAAGGTACTCCTGATTCTTTTAGTCCACTCCCGAGCTTCTTTTTCTGTCTCAAGCATTCTTCTTTGGAACATTGGAAAAGGTTTCACTGGCAAGGTGTTTCTGAGCTGTATTGTCAGAAGAATGAGAATCGGAATGCTCTTCTGTTTGAAGGGTCACTTTTTGTTGGATAACCCCTTGTATTTCCTCCTTAGCCTGCTCTGCCTCAAAGATGTCATTAATTCTCTAGGAAAAAATTTCTGAAGACAGCTGGATACAGCAGCATGAATCTCACGCCTGCCACTTGGCATTGCCATATTGCTGGAATAAATTTGCTTCCCTTCTTCCTGGTGTACAGTGAGCAATTATTTTCCACAAACACTCCGCTGTCTTCAACTTTTAATACTCTTAGCTTCTGTGACAGTTTTGTCAGGATCAACTGATGTCCTCCTATTCCTATGTTGCAGTATTCCACATATAGGTTTACCCTTCTTTTACGTGCGTCCAGCCAGTATTCCAAAGTTTTCAGTCCCTCCTGGTGCGTTGAACATCTGACGTGGCTGACAGGAATGTGGGCCATAAAAGTGACATCTGCATGCACCAGCCCTCAGAACATTTCACCCACCAGTCGTATGCCAGGTGTTCCTGCTTACCACTGACATCTGATAAAATAATTCAGATAAGTACCTCATTGTGGAACCTTTCAGGCCTTCTTACTGTAACGTTTGTTCATGTCATCTGGAAGGGGCAAGTGTAAGTGTGGCCAGCAGATTCCCCACAAAGACGTGCACGATCAATGCCTTTTTTGCTTAGGAAGGGAACATGACCACGAAAACTGCCCTATCTGTTCATAGGTGTGTACTAGACCAACGCCCCTGTAGCCTTTAGAAGCCTAGCCCATAGAAGTGCCCTGGCATCATGCCGCTGTTAGTTCCCAGTGCTTCTATCAAGTAGAGCCACTGTAAAGCGTTCGTCCCTAAAACCCTATGTTGCCACTTACAGGCCCTCATCCTTTACCTCGTGAACCAATGACTTAAGCAAGTCGCGCTAAGCATAGAAGGCGCTTCCGATGCCCCGACAGAACCACCTAAGAAAAGGCCCAAAACCACACAGGCTTCTCCTTTGGCTGCGCCTCTACCTTTCGTGCCTCCACCTGTGGCTGACATTGCTCTGGTAGAGAAATTGGTTCCCGCCAGCCAGGATAAAGCAGGTACCCATGAGGAGGCTGCACAATCTCAAGCAGATGGCATGTCCTTAGAGGCTTTACCGATGCCTGCTTCAGATGTCAATGGGGAACCTAGCTTTTCTGCGGGTTCGTCGAAACACGCCAGCCCTACTTCTGTCTCCGGCCCAAGGTCCACTCCAGTTTGGATGCCTGCGAGTCCTTTAACGAGAAAAGTAAAAGCCAAGCACCTTTCAAAACCACTTGAAAGCACCCCGGATTGGCAAGCTTTCAGTCAGAGTATCGTCAATGCCTTCATGGCCTTACAGCCTACCACTGCTGGGAGCCCTGCTATAGCCCCATCCACTCCTCAGCCCTAGGCCTCAGACTTCTGCCAGGGAAGAAGAGGAGGAATTCTGTAATTCCTCAGAGGACTCCCTCTCTTAACACCCAAATTTCCACCGTGACTCACCAGTTGAAGACTTAACCTTTACAGAAACCTTTGGGAAATTGAGAGACCACTTTCAGTGGGAATTCTCTGTCATGAGCAGAGTATTAGAGGTTTTATGACCTCATACAGATGGATAGCCCCAGTCCCTCTGCAATTCCGTCCATTCTGCCGGGCTTCTTGGGTGCCTTCTCATCTGCATCCCTCAATCCCGACTCTCATCCCCCTGCTCATCACAGACCAGAAAGGCTGTACAAAGTGGCTGAAACTGAAAAATTAATTGTGTCCCCTGCTGACCCAGCCACTATGTCCATTGCTACTGATAGGGCTACCAAACTTCTCCCTACCACTACCTTGCTTCCTGCTGATAAAGATAGTAAGACTGTGGAACGCCTAGGCAAGAAAATGTACACGTCTGCCACTCTGTCCTTCAGGGCCACTAACTACTAGATCCATATGGCCAAGTACTCTCTAGCCCTGCTAGAGAAAGCCACTAAAGATTTGGCTGACATTTCAGACTGTCCAGCCAAAGCCTCTATCGCTTCTCTCCTAGCTCTCACCTCCCAGGTGAACAGACATTCCATTAGGTGTAGCAATGATGCAGCAGAGGCTTCCGCTAGGTTGGCTGCATCAGCCTCTGCTCTTAGAAGGTATGCCTGGCTTCGTCTTCAGCCTTTGCCTGATAACTTCAGAGTGAAACTCATTGATGCCCCCTTAGATCCCTCTGCGTTATTCGGTTTCAAGTTGGCAGATCTCTTCAAATCTTTACAGCAAAAAGAGAAAGCAATGCAGGACCTTAAGCACCTGCAAGTTTCTCCCATACCCAAATTCCATAGGAACTACGCGACCAAGACTCTCTTCATTCGGAAACATGCACGGCCAATGCCTCCCTCCAGACCTAGGAGACCTTCTAGAAAGCAAACTCCCCATGACTAGAGCTTCCCCAGCCCCTAGCCAGTGGGCCCCCTTTCAGGATAAGGCAGGTAGTGTCTGACTACCTGCCAACTTTCCTTAAACCCTCTCACCCCTCCGCCTCTGTCTGTCCGACTCTCACGGTCTCCCTGCCTGGTCCCACATTACCACAGACATATGGCTTCTGTCCATCTTCCAGAATGGCTATTTCATGTCCTGGATCTCTCCTCTGGTAAGAAAGGGTACCCCTCAATATCCCAGCAATTAGCTCCACCTCCTAAAACCTGTACTACAAACTTTACAGTCCCAAGGCACCATAGAACCAGTGCCTTTGGAAGCAAAAGGGAAAGAATTCTACTCCAGGATTTTTCTGGTGCCCAGAAAAGAGGGACCATGGAGACCCATTCTGGATCTCTCACTGTTAAACCCATTCCTCAAGGTCCCTACCTTCAGGATGCTCTCTTCCCACCCTCTTCCCCTTGCTTCTGCCCCAGGGGTCCATGGTGACCATAGATATAAAGGATGCTTACCTACACATCCCAGTAAAACCCACCTTCAGGAAATACCTGAGATTTTTGGCAGGCTCTTCCCATTTTCAGTTCTCTGCCTTGCCATTTGGGCTTTCCACTGCCCCAAGGGTATTCACAAAATGTCTGTCTCCAGTCATTGCCTATTGCAGAACAAAGGGAATCCAAATATTCCCTTACCTAGACGATCTGTTGATCCAAGCAGACAATCCAAAAACCCTCCTCCTTCACACTCAGTTGCTTTTGACCCTTTTACAGTCTCTAGGGTTTCAGATAAACTTCCTGAAATCCCATCTGGAGCCCACACAGGACATTGTCTTCCTAGGGTGCAAGATTTGCACAGACCTCATGCAGGCCTTCCTGCCAGCAGACAAAGTGGCATCCTTGACAGACCACCTGCTCGGCATCCTTCATGTATCAGAACTGACTGCAAGACAATACCTGAGACTCTTGGGTTACATGGCAGCCACAAATACCCATGCTTCCCTTGTCAAGACTGCATATGAGAAAGCTATGGTGGTATCTTTGATCAGTCTGGACCCAGCACTCCCACCCCCTCTAGTTCAGAGTCCACCTTCTACCTTGCTTGAAACAAGAACTTTGCTGGTGGCTTTCACAACTGACCATGAATTCAGGCCTTCCTCTCCAACCTCCCCCCACCAACCCAGATCATGCATACAGATGCATCAGACCTGGCTGGGGAGCAACTCCAGGCACAAGACAGGTGCAGGGTTTATGGCAACATCCACACAAACTAGAGCACATCAGTGTCAGAGAAATGAGGGCGATCCTCCTTGCTGTAGAAGCCTTTTTCTCCTTACGTATACCAAGGCCCACTCAAGATTTTCACAGACAACACCACTGTCCTGTAGTATCTCAACAAATGGGGGGGGGGGCAAGTCGACTAGCCATGAGGGTATGGGAGCTAACCACTTCACAGGGGATGACCCTACAGGCAGTTTACATCCCCTTCCTTCACAGCATCCAGGCAGACACTCTCAGCAGGACCATCACAAGCTACCATGAATGGATACTTCACAGAGATATCTTCTTGGACCTGGTCCACCAGTGGGGTATACCTCAAGTAGACCTGTTTGCCTCCTCCACCAACAGGCAACTTCTGGTTATTGCATCAGGACACCAGACCCCAAGACACTAGCAATAGATGCCTTCTAAATTTCATGGAATGGCAAATTTCTGTACGCATTCCCCCCTTCCCATTGATTCAAAACGTGCTGCTGAAAATTCAGCCGGACCACCCAAAAATTGTGATGGTGACGCACTGTTGGCCAAGACAGCACTGGTTCCCCCTCTTACGTCTGTCCAAGGGCAATCACCACAAGTTATCCCCCTCAGTTGACCTGCTCACACAGAACAAGGGATCTCGGATACATCCACAGTGGCAGTCTTTGAACCTCACCTTGTGGCTGATTTGATTCTGATTCCCTTTAGACACCTGTACAACAAGGATGTGTTCAATGTCCTGCAGGAGGCCAGGAAACCCTATACTAGAAAATCTTACCTATCAAAGTGGAAAATATTTTCCTTATGGTGTCGCAGAAGACAGCTAGACCCACTGGAAAGTGACATCCCTATAATCCTGTTTTACCTGTAAGAACTACTGCAGACAGGACTGGCCTACTCTTCTATAAAAGCACACCTGTCCGCTATCTCTGCCTGTTTTCCCCTGGATCCACCCTTAGAATCTAGATTACCTTCAAAGCTCTTCCTCAAAGGGGTCCTTCATCTTAGACCTCCCAGGAAACTGACCACTCCTCCATGGGATCTCAACTTTATACTGGAAAAGCTTGCCCTGGTTCCCTTCGAGCCAGCAGCCAAAGCCTCCTTAAAGTTCTGCACCTGTAAAACTTGTCTTATTGGTGGCTCTTACTTCAGCCAGGAGGGTCTCAGAGCTACAATCTCTGATGGCTGACCCACCATTCCTTATCTTCCACCTGGAAAGGGTCTCCCTTGGGACTAACCCCTCCATGCCCAAAGTGGTGAATGACATATCCTTGAACCAGTCCATCCACCTACTGCCCTTATTTCCTAACCCTCAAGGGGATAGTGAGAGAGTTCTCCATATCCTAGATGTTCACAGACAGCTGAGGTTTTACCTCCATAAAACCAAGTCTATTAGGAAATCTGGCCAACTATTTGTCTCTTTCCTCCCCAGGGCTCTGTGGAAAGCAGTTGCTAAACAGGCCATTTCAGCCTGGGTCTCCAAGGCCATTACCTTTTTGCTACTGGTACCACGGTAAAGCATTGCAGGGATCTGTTAAAGCCCACTCCACAAGAGCTATGGCCTCTTTAGGAGCCTTTTTTAAGTGACTTGACAGTAACACTATCCTTGAAGCTGCTACCTTGTCCTCAGTACACACTTTCACCAAATACTACAACCTGGACCAAATCTCTAGGGGCAGAGCAGGATTTGCCAGGGCTGTCCTCCATGGATTCCTGGAGAGCTCTACGAGACCACCACCATATTCTAAGTGAGCTGTGGCACTTGCCCATATGTAGAATACTGCAACATAGGAATAGAAGGACATAGAAAAGTTTTGTGAAGTCTTGCATAACCATAGTTGTCCTTCTCTTCCATGTTGCAGTATTCCTTCCCACCCTCCTGTCAGGTTGCACTTGCTCCTCCGGGTGGCACTGGACAAGCTATGCCCTTTTAGGATTGGCTCCAACTGGGGCTTCTGTTCTGAGGGCTGGTGCATGCAGAAATCACTTTTATGGCCCATGTTCCTGTCAGCCACATCAGACGCACCAGTAGGGACTGAAAAACTTTGGAATATTGGCCAGATGCACACGTAAGAAGGGTAAACCCATATGTGGAATACCACAACATGGAAGCGAAGGACATTTATGGTAAGATTTTACACAACGTTTCTTTTTTGCTGGCATGATTGCATCCTTAATACAGGTCATGTCTGCTCTGTCAAGGGCAGGTTTTGAGCATGTGCTCTGTGTGCTCTTTCAGTTAATTTTGTACTTAAAATACAGCCTGATGTCCTTCTATTCATATGCTGCAATATTCATAACATAAGGGAGTCTGCCTCCGGCTGACTCGTACGTCCGGCCAGTATCTAAAAGTCTTCATGCTATGCCGCACAACATAATGTGTACGTTGGCCATAAAGAGATGTCTGGTATAAAGCAGACGTCAGCACACACCTATCTCAGAACTTTGCTACTGCCCGTCTGATCTTCTGCGCCAGATGTTTGCCCGCCAGACCTGTTGTGTTCCATTTACCAGATAAGTACCTGTTGGGATTTTTTTCTTAAAATTTTTGCTGCTGCTTGTTTATTGGTCTTATATCAGCTAGGAAGGGCAAGTGTCAGTGTGGAAGGCAGATTCCACATAAAAATGCTCATGAACTTTGCCTCTTTTGTCTAGGCCCAGACCACAACCACACCGAGTGCACTGTTTGCAATTCCATCGCCCCCCCCCAAGACCCTCAGGAGTCAGCTAGCCTCTCTAAAGTTATACTTGGAAAACCGGCTCCTTAAGCGCCTAGCACGCGAGATGGATGTGGTTTCGGGCCATTTGGATGAGCCTGTACCGAGGAAGGCCAAAAAATCACGGCCTGAACCTTCATCTGCCCCCTCTCTCTTCCAGTCATTTCTCCCGAGGCCAGTGTAGGCCCAGAGGGCGTGCCGGAGGTGGTGGATGTACCTTCAGCAGGTACCACAGTGGCAGCCCTGAAGGAGTCTCTTGACACATCCGTGAGGGAAGGGCAAGCGTCTGATCAGGGAGATAAGAGGGAACTCAGGCTCACTTTCTCAGACTGTCCTCGTTGGCATCACAGAAATCACTTTGCATGAATATGTGCTCTCCGATATAGTGTAATGCTGGCTAACATCTGATCCTTCCACCTTTCATCATATGAAACCCCTAAAAAGAAGGCTAAAACTAAACATGCGTCTCCTGCTACACCTCAGCAGCCCCCTGATTGACTAGCTTTTTTTCAAAGCCTCTTTAATGCCTTTATGACCCTTCGCCAGTCTTCTCTTTCTGTTCCTCTACAGCCCTTTTCTCCTTCCACAACGTTCAAAAGGACAGCTGTTGACACTTCCTCGGAGGAGGAGGATTTTCCTGGAGAGGAGTCCTTAGCCTGCTCTACCCAGTTGGCTTCACCCTTAGGGCATGCCTCCCCAGAGAAGGAATCTACTGGTACAGATTCCCCTGGGGAGGACATTTCTTTTGGAGAGACTATTCTCAAAATGAAAGATTTTTTTCAAGTGGGACTGCTTCCAAGTTTCAGACATTCAAAAGAGGTACTATGACATCTTGCAGATGAATTCTCAATCTCCTTGTGCCATCCCTCCAGTCCTGCCTGCCTTTTTGGATGTTTTCTTGGCTGCCTCCAAATGTCCAGACTCCCAGCCTCCTGCCCCCAAGCATCCACACAGGTTCTATAAGGTACATGAGGACTCCCAGTTTCTTTTCAAGGCTCCTGCTGCTGATCCAGCTACCATATCTGTTTCTATAGATAAGGCTTTAAAATTGCCACCATCCATTTCCTTGTTGTCCATTGGTAAGGAGAGTAAGGTCATGGAACATTTGGGAAAGAAGATTTACACTTCTGCCACTTTGGCTTTCCATGCAATAAATTATCAGACTCACAAGGCAAAGTAATCCCTGGCCATTTGTGGCTGATGTAGGGAAAGTTTTGGCAGACATCCCAGATTCCCCAGCAAAATCTAAATTAGCTGCTATTCTTAATTCTTCTGCACAAGTGACTAGGTATTCCAGGTGCAGTTATGATGCTGCTGATGCCTCCGCTAAGGCAGCTGCCACTTGTTCGGTCCTTAGAAGATGCTCTTGCCTTAGCCTACAATCTCTGCCTGAAGATTTCGAGGCCAAATTGTTGGATGCACTCTTGGATAACAAAGCCTTGTTTGGAAGTTCAGCAGCAGAACCCTTCATGTCTCTTTAGGAGAAAGGAAAGGAGTTGCAGAACCTTAAACATATTCTTGTATGTTCAGTTCTAACGTTTCAAAGGAATTACCTGGTTAAGACTGCATTTGTAAGAAAGCCATCCCCTTTCTTCGTCATCCTCTAAAAGTAAGAGGGGACCCAGAAAGCCAGCCTCCTCAATGTCTGCTTCTTCCTCCAATGGTCCCTTCAGTCCCAACCTAAGCCAGGTAATTTGTGACTACCAGCCACCAGGACCATCCATTTCCTTGTCTCGTCTCAGCCTGCATCTTGCTGCTTTGAAGCCGATTACTCAGTACTCTTGGGCCCTTTCCATAATCAAAACAGGTTATTTCATGGTTTAGGAAAAATTCCCCTTCATTCAGAGGGATCCCCCCCCCCCCCCCCCAAGATCAGTTGAGCTTCTTTCCTCAAGTCATCACAGACCTACTCTCTCAGGGGCTATCCAAGAAATTCCCACTTCCCAAAAAGGAAAGGGATTTTACTTCTGGATGTTACTGGTCCCCAGGAAGGGTGGCCATTGGTGACCCATCCTGGACCTTTCCCATTTCAACACCTTTCTCACAGTCCCTTCTTTCCATATGATGACTTTACCTTCCCTTCTCCCTGTAATTCTACCCCAATGCATTCATGGTGTCCCTAGACATAAAAGATGTCTATCTTCACATTCCTATCAACCCGATGTTCAGGAAGTTTTTACATTTTTCTGTTGCTTCCTCGCATTTTTAGTTTTGTGCTTTGTCCTTTGGTCTCTCTATGGCACCGAGCATTTTCACAAAATGCGTGGCTCCTCTGTCATAGCATTCTGCAGAATGCAGGGAATTCAAATTTTCCCTTACCTTGAATACCTTCTGATTCAGGCACAGCCCCAGAATAACTTCAGGAAAATCTTTCCTTCACTATTGCCTTTCTACAGAGTTTAGGGTTCGGTATAAACTTCCAGAAGTCTTCTCTCACCCCTTCGTAGGATCACATTTTCCTGGGATGCAGGATACAAACGGACAAAATGCTAGCCTCTCTTCCCATACAGAAGGTCTTGTTCCTGACTTCCTATTTTCAAAGCATCCATCCCCTTCAGTCGTTGACAGCCAGAGACTTCCTCCATCTCTCAGGGAATATGGCATCCACTATCACCATGATACCCTTTGCAAGACTGCACATGAGGAAGTTGCAATGGTATCTAAGAACTGTATGGATGCAATACTCACATACTTTAGAGTTTACAATCCCACTCCTTCCTTGCATAAAAAGGGAAAGGCTCACCCAGACTCTGCTACACTGTGCTGTGAAGGAAAGGTTAGTTTGCTTTTTATTTGTTGTATTTTGTATTAGTTCATTGCCTTTTTATATTTTGAATACTGCGATTTGTTTTCTTTACCTTGTGTTTCACTTGTATTCTGCTTTTAACTGCATATTAAAACTTCAAAAGAGACCACAGCTCTGTCTCTTGTGAGTCAGGCAGAAAATTTTTTCCCACCCTGTTACTATTCTGTTCTTAAATACTACTGTCTTTCTAGTTTCCTGCCTCTTATGTTAATTTGACCATATATCTCGTTTCCTGTCTGCTTTCACTGGCTTGTGTGAGTAAGCACAAAATTATCATTTTGTGAAATCACTCCCCTTCAACTATTTAAATTTATTGGCCATCTTACTGTATTCCATAGAACTAGAATACAAAAGTGATCATCCCCTTTCAGTCTCTTGCTGTTTTAAAAGTAGTGACTCTCCACTAAAACTTAACTTTTTAGACAGGTTAAGTTACCTACTTTCACATCTAATTTCTCTAGTGCACACTGCAGTGTTTAGGATAAACCTTTTTTTTTCATCTTACCTTTAAGCATCCCTGTGACTAGCACTTGCTCTAATACCTGCTGGAAAGCACTAGGAAGCCTTAAACTGATACAAGCACTCAGCTCTCCTTATTAATAAGGAGAAATTAATCATAGGCACTAAACAGCCTTTAATTGCAAAGTACCTTGCTAAGGGAAGGGAAAACAGCTCCTGTACTTTTCAAAAAAGCACCAAACCAGGCATGTCCAAGGGTCAGCTTCCGGTGATTTCACCTGTTCACCTGGTGAATCTGGGCATACTGGGGCAATGCAGCAATTGCCTCATGTACACAGACAACCCTCTCCTCCTACCACCCAACACTACAACCTGTGAGAGATGCACTTACATAGCCAAACTGGAAGCAAAGCTCTCTCCACCCAAGATTGTGCTAGACTGTCAAGAGAAGAAGGTTAACAACCGCACTACACCTCAAGCAACACACAGCCCTTCTAAACTCACACCACCAACACCCACTGATAGCAACACTAAATCCACATATGCGGAGGCCCTTAACTGTAAACTGCTCAAGCAACAAGGACCTCTGAAGCTGAAACGCAAACAAACACCAATCACAACCAAAGTGTCACATAGCTCATAACATCAGTGTGCCACCCAGCAACAGCCCCTAAGACAAGACAATGTACCTAGTCATACCTTTAGTAATAGGTGACTCTGTAGTCAGGCACACTGATGTCCCACTCACTGATGTCCCACTCACCAGGCTGAACAAGGGTGCCAGGATCCACCACATAACGCATGCACTCAAGTCACTGCACAACAAGTACAGATATGACTGTCATTGTCCATGGTGGATGAAATGACTTGAGACGTACCTCCCTGGACTACATGAAAAGAGACCTGGAAGAGCTCTTGGATCATGTGGCCCATGCAGGTATGACCCTAGCCCTGAGTAGCATCCTGCCTTCACCCAGAATGATACCACAATATAAGGACAAAAAGACTGACTTCAACAATTGGCTAAGCTTCTGATGTCATTCAAAGGGGATCCAGTATCTGTCTGCCTGGGACGATATGATTGACAGACCACGATGCTTTGCCAGAGATCTGCCCCTGTCACCCCTGGAATTCAGGTTACTGGCTAACGCTCTTGCCACCCCTATAGTGCATTTTTTTAGGCTAAGTTCAAAGGACAAAACCACCACTGTAACAGGTACAAGCATGCAAAATCTGAAGGTAATTCCACTCAATGCTAGAAGTCTAAACCTCAAAATGCACACTCTCGAGGCACTCCTAAAAGTGGAGAACATCGATATCTGTGCAGTAACTGAGACCTGGTTCAAGGCTCCAGAGAGCACCCCTGCAATACCAGGCTACAACTCTTACCACACTTTTCGGCCACCAAACCAGGATCGAAACACTAAAGGTGGAGGAGTGTCCATATTCACCAAGGATATTCACCCCACCAGGCTAGTTGCCCAACACAATGCGTCTGACATTCTCCAGGTGCAACTAATGCTAGGTAAGACTGCAGTCCAATTGTAGCTTGCTACAGATCCCCCACCATGCCCCAAGAGTCTCACTACACCTTTCTAAACATACTAGAAAATATTAAGAGACAACCAAACACCCTAACACTAGGTGATTTCAACTACCCTGCCATTAACTGGGAAAACTACCTCGTGTACCAACACCTTTGCCCAACGGTTGTTGGAATTCATAAATTCCAACACCCTGGATCAGCTACTCTATATTCCCACCAGAGGCTCCAGTATCGTAGACCTCGTAATTACCAACATAGGAAATCGAAGCTCCACACCTGTGGTCACCCCCTCGTTGGTCAGGTCAGACCATAAGCTTATCACCCTTAACATCCACATCCCACCCCCACTCCCCAGTAAGGAAACGTCCGTAAAAAACTTCTCCAAAGCCAACTTCATGCTACTCAAGTTGGAAGTGACAAACTTCATGACACCCATGCAGACGGGAACTGAAAGTTCGACTGCTGAGTCCTACACTAAGGCACTGTACGAGCACATCCACTCATGCATGAATCGTGCCATCCCAAATAGAAGCAAGATGCTCTCCTCCAAAAAAAGGAAGCCAATCTGGTGGTCCCCTGCCATAAACAAACTTTACAACAAAAGGAAGAAACTGTTGCAGAAAAGAGGAAAATCCCACAATGCAAAAAATTCCCTTACCAGCCTCAGTAAGAAGCTGAGATCCCTCGTAAAATCCTCCAAAGCTAGTTACGAAAATAAAATTGCCAATGATTCCAAAGACCACCACAAGGCATTCTGTAACTATGTCAAGAATCTAAATGGCAATGCTCAGATCTGCACTGAGCTACAACAGAATGGCATTAAATATACTGATCCCAAGGATATTGCCAGTATCCTGGCAGATCGATTCAGTGCCAACTTCACCGCCCTCTCACCCCCTAAATGGCCCATCTCAATACTGGAAGATTGCCAAATTCTGGTAATAACGGCCACACAGGTAAAAAAACGCACTCTCCGAAGCTAAGAATACAGCATCCATGGGACCAGATGCCATCACGGGCTGTGTACTACATGAACTACAAAATGAACCGGCACCTCACCTAAGTGTCATGTATAATCATACCCTCACCTCAGGCTTTGTGCCCACTGAGTGGCATACAGCTACAGTTATCCCACTCCAAAAGGGGGGATCCACCTTGGATCCCAGGAACTACCGCCCCATCAGTCTGACTAGCCTGATCTGCAAGGCCATGGAACGTATTTTCATGGAACTTATAAACAAAGATATTGACAACCTTCAAACACTGGACCCCACCCAGTTTGGGTTCATGAAGGGGCGATTTTGTCTCCTGAACCTGATTGACTTCTTCGAATCAGTCTCCAGAGCTGTGGATGAGGGTAAGGTAGTCCACACAGCCTATCTGGACATCGCCAAGGCCTTTGACACCATTCCCCACTCTGGAATCATAGATAAACTTACTAAGCTGGGCATTAATCCCTAGGTCACTCGATGGGTTGCCAACTGGCTTACTGACAGAACCCACACTGTAAACGTAGCTGACTCCAAATCCAGTTCCAGACAAGTGGAGTACCTCAGGGTTCAGTCCTGGGACCGCTCTTGTTTGGCATCTACTTCTCTGAAGTACAGGCCAACACTAAGGGACTCTGGCTAATAAAGTTCGTAGATGATTGCAAACTGGGAGCCATTATTGAATCCCCAAATGATGTGGATACTCTATAAAAGGGCCTTACAGAAACAGATGCTTGGTGCCAGAGCCATGGGCTCAAGCTCAATGCCAAGAAATGTATAGTTATCCCCTTTTGGAAAAAAACATGTACCTGTGAATTACCACATAGGTGGCAGTACACTAAACACTGAAAGTGTGATAAGAGACTTAGGGACACAGGTGGACAGTGGTCTCACCTTCAATAACCATATTGCCATAACAGTCAAGAAATCCTTTTATGTGGCACACCTCATCACGAAGGGCTTTTCATCCAGAAAAAAGGAGGTCATTGTCCCACTGTACTCATCCTTCATTAGACGCATTATAGAATATAACGCTCCATTTGGTATGTACCTCTCAAGACATCTGCAACAACTGGAAAGGCCGCAGAAATACCTCACTAAAAGAACCACAGGCCTAAAGCAGATGCCCTATGCTGACCGCCTTAAAAAACGACAGCTGTACTCTGTCGCATATCGTCTACTCAGAGGCGATCTCTGCTTAACATACAAGGCCATGCCAAACCCAGAGCTGTTGGACATGCTATACTTAAAGAAATTCTAATCCCTCAGTGCCACACGCTCCAGAAATCTAAACCTTGTCATCACAATAAACAAAATATGCTGGAGGGATAGGTTCCTGATCCAGAGACTCCCCAGTCTCTGGAATAGACTGCCCATACATGTCAAGCAGAGCGCCTCCTTGGCCCTCTTCAAAAGGAACCTTGACGATTGGATGGGAGAGAGGAAATTCACCCCGGGGATCACATCAGTCACCCTGCTAGACAGGGGACCAGGGAAGTAAATAGTGTGGGAAGAAATAGGCAGGGAGTTGTTATGGCTAGGCTTGTATAGGCCCTAGGGCTGATAGCCTAGTACCAACCTATGAACTAGAATGGTAGATCCTGCAGGTAAACAAAAACCCTGGCCTACTTCTGCAACTGCCCTTTCCTTCCCTAGAGTTATTCACAGACGTTTCAGACATAGGTTGGGGTGAAACTCTTGAAGCCTGGAGGGTCAGAGATGTGTGGTCTCCAAACAGGTACAGGAACATATTTCATTGTAAAGGAGATGAGGGCACTGGTTTTTGCACTGCAAATCTTAAAAGCAACTTAGTTCCAGGAGTACTGAGGTGGTTCACAGACAACACCACAGCTCTTTGTTGCATCAACAAGCAGGAGGGAACAAAGTCTTGCATTCTATGAAGACTAGCCCTACTTGCCTGGGAATTGGCCTTACAAAGACAAGTTTCCCTTCAGGTTGTATATCTCCCTTCACCCCAGAATACAGTGGCAGACTTTTTAAGCAAGTCCATGACCCAATCCCACAAATAGATGTTTGCACAGGGATGTGTTTCTGGATGTAATCTAATGTTTGGGTATGCCTTAGTTAGATCTCTTTGCCGCCCCCATGAACAGACAGCTTCCACCATGAACAGACAGCTTCCATAATTTTGTGCCAGGGTCCCACATCTGGTGTGGGAGGAGGAGGATGCTCTATCTTTCTTTTGGAAGGAGATGTTTCTGTATGCATCCTCCCCCTTGCCTCTTGTACAAAAGGTCCTACTGAAGATTCAGCAGGATCACCAAAAGATCTTGTTGCTGACTCCCTTTTGGCCAAGGTAGCACTACATGTTCTTCATGTTTCACTGTTGCAGTCATCTGTGTGTTATCCCTGCCGTGGTAGCCCTCGGCCGGCCCGAATACCAGAGTCAATGTTCTGCTTCTGCTGCTGTTGCTTGTTGACTCATGTCAGGTTGTCAGTATCAGGTTGTCAGTGCTATAAAGCAAGGCAGCCGATGCCATTACATCAGTCTTTCTTGCCATGGAGCCTGTAGCAGAAGCAGTTCGCAAGTGTGCTGGTTGGTCACTACCAGAGTTTGAATTACAGCTGAAAGTGTGTAAAGACAAGTACCCCATTGAGGATCCTTTTTTCTTGCACTAACCAATGTCCGAAAAAGTTAACAATTGTCTCGCCTGTGGAAAATCCCACACAGAGACTTCCATTCATACTGCGTCACTTGTTTAGGCCCAGACCACGACTTCCCCCGTTGCCAGTTCTGTGCCATCTTAAACGTGAGAACCATTTGTTGTTAAGCTCTTATTGTGGACAGGTATTTTCATTTTCCATCTTCGCATTCCGAAATGGTGTCAGTCAGCCAACAATCTGTAAACATTCCGAAAAAACATAGAGATAAAGATAGAGACAGACCACACAAGGCTAAGCCTTCCGATGACTGTACCGCTAAGCAGGTCGTCGGTTCTCCGGAATTGTTTTCGCAGCCCCTGATGCCTGATACGATATCTACACAGGCCTCTACCGAGACCCTTTTGGAGTCCAGTATGCCGCAGACATCTTCGTCTTCTGAACCTTTGGATGTTCTTCGTGTTTCACTGTTGCAGTCATTACATTTGGGTAATCTGCTGGCAGGTTGCCCTCAGTCGGCCTGATTAACAAAGTCTTGGGTCCTGCATTGGTTGCTGTCCCTTCTTCCATGACGTCAGGTCGTCAGGGGTATAAAACATGCAGCCGACACCATTACATCAGTCTTTCTTGCCGCGCGCTGCCCGAAGCAGAAGCAGTTTGCAAGTGCCGGTTAGCAGACTCCTGAAATTTTCGTTTGAGTTTCAGAACCAAAGTCTTCAACTAAAAAGCTAAGTACCCCGTTGGGGAAACTTTTTCTTGCTCCTTACCGATGTCAGTAAAAGTTAATAATTGCATTACTTGTTGGAAGCAAATACCTCATAAGGATTTTCATTTGTACTGTATTCCTTGCCTAGGCCCTGACCACAACGTACCTTGCTGTCGGTTTTGTGCTAAATTTAATCAACGCACTATTAAATGTTGGTATATTTTTGCTTCTAAATATTTTGGCTCACAATTTAATTATCCAGAAATGTCGTCTGTTAGCAGTCCAACTACCGGAATACCTAAAAAACGCAAAGAAAAAGACAGACAGGCCATCGAGGTCCAAAACTGACTATGCTTCTCCTAAGCCAGTCGCTAGTTCACTGGTACTCGGGCACTTTCGCAGCCCTTGATACCTACCACTTTTGATTCGCAGGCCTCTACTGAGACCCATTCTGAGTCCAGTATGCAGTGAGATGCTTCAATTATGAAACTCGCGGATTTCTCTACCTTAGATAGGTCCGGAGCCACTGTGCAGGCACCAGCTTCTGAGGGTCTTTTCAGGCCTACAGATTTGTGTATTAGACCGACGCCATCTTCAAAACTAAGGCCAAAATCTAAATCCATTTCTAAAAAAAAAAAACGCCTGGAGCCACGTGTGCAGGCCCCTATGGCTAAAAAACAAATGATCAAAATGGCTGAAGATTTAATTACTCTGATCAGGGGTAGCCAACCCCCCCCCCTTCTAAGAGGCCTAGGCAAGACATTGATTATGGATCTTCTGAACAGGATTCTGTTTCTTCTGAATCTTCTAATGAACAGGATTTGTGTATACCTACTTATGAGGACTCTGATGCAGAGGATTCCATTCCTTCTGCTTCTCCCCCTGAGGATTTTTCTTTTGGGGAAACTTAACATTCCTTACGGGAACATTTCCACTGGGAAAGTCAGGATTTCTCTGAATCCAATAAGAGTCTTAGGGATTTTCTTCTTCTTCTTCAGCATAGGTCTTTAGCTATACATCCTGTTCTAGACATTGTTGATGTTTTTTCAGAATCTAGTATGGCTCCTGATTCTCTGCCTCTAGCTCCTTGTAAGTCAGATAGATAGATACTACAGGGTTCCTGACTCCCATAAATTCCTTTTCAAAAGTCCTACTGCAGATCCTGAAACCATTTCTTAGGGTCCCAAGGGCATTAAGATCTCTACTGATAAAAATCCTACCCCTTCGAATAGAGATTCCTGGCGCTGAATAGATGGGTTAAGAAGGTTTACACTTCTGCAACCTTGGCAATCAGGTCTTTAAACTGTCAAATTTCATATGCTTAAATATCAACAGCATGTCATGGGACTGCTTAAACAGAAAATGATGTTAATTTCTGACTGTGTGGAAAATAAAGATTTACAGGATTTATTGCATTCAGCTGATCAAGTTGGAAAACATACTTTGCAATGTGGTTTTGATTCTTTGGAGGCCTCTTGCAGGGCTGCTGTAACTGGGTCTGTGCTAAGAAGGCATGCTTGGCTCAAAGAGCAAACTGTGCCTGATCATGTTAAAGCAAAATTGTTAGATGCTCCTTTACAATAGGACAGTCTCTTTGGTAATAAGGCTGAAGAAGTTTAAAAAAAAAAAAAAAAAGATGGAAGATAAAGCTAAATCTATGCAAACTGTGAAAGAATTCTTACAAGTGCACCCTTTCTAGTACCTTTCGAGAGCCACTCAAATCAAACCCAGACATTTCAAAGGCTCTAGGTTTCAGTCACAAGGGACGTTTAGAACAAAACAATGGGGTGCCTCCTCCAAATCTGGAAACAACAAGGCACCTCCCTATAGTAAACAGTCTCAATGACTTACCTTTACACTTAACAAGCACTTACCTTTTAGCCACCCCTTTGGGGGGAAAACTGGCATTTCATGCAAGAAACTGGCAACTTATAACCCAGGACAAATGGGTTTTAAATATAGTATCCCAGAGATACAGATTTCATTTCCACACATTGCCAATCCCAAATGGATGGCCAGACCTGCCCACAAATCAGTGGGCAGAGGCCCAGAAACAAGTACTGTCCCTCATGAACATGGGGGCTATTCAACCAGTCCCAGAAGAGGAAAAGGGACAAGGTTTATATTCAAGACTTTTCCTGGTACCCAGAAAAGACAAATTATGGTATCCGATTCTGGACTTATCTACTCTAAACACATTTCTGGACATTCCAAAATTCAAGATGCTGACTCTTCAATAGTTACTTCCTATGCTAGGCAAAGATGCCTGGTTGGTAACTCTAGACTTAAAAGAGGCTTACCTGCATATCCCAATCAGGGAATCTTGCAGAAGATACCTCCGCTTCAAAGCAGGCTACTTGCATTACCAGATGTCCTTCAAGAATGCAACTGCAGTCATAACATATGGGTTGTCCTGCCTCAGGCAGCCCTCGGTCGGCCGGATTCCAAAGTCTGGGTCCGACGTCGGCTGATGTCGCATTTCTCTCCGATGTCAGAGCGGCTGGAGTACATAAGCATCAGCCGACTCCATTTTCTTCAGTCTTTCTTGCCGCGCGGTGCCCGAAGCAGAAGCAGTTCGCAAGTGCCGGTCGGTCAGCTCCTGTATTCTTCGAATCCGAAGTCATCAAAAAAGCTAAGTACCCCGTTGGGGACCTTTCTTGCCTCAGCCGATGTCAGAAATTACTGAAAAAGTTAACAATTGTCTGTCTTGTGGTAAACAAATACCTCATAAGGATTTCCACTCTTACTGTCTTCCTTGCCTTGGCCCAGACCACGACGTCTCGGCCTGTATCGCCTGTGCTCGCTTCAATAAGCGCACTCTTAGGCGCCGGGCGGAGTTCACTGAAAACTTTTTCGGTGATAAATTTGCTTATACAATGCCGTCGGAACTTCCGACATCGCAGACTCCTAAGAAACGAAAAGACCGGGACCGACATCCTCGGCCCGCGTCTTCCACCGACTCCACGCCAAAACCTACTGCGAGTGCTCCGGTTCACCCTGAGATGGTTATTTCACCGCTCCGAACCGAAGAAACCGCTTTACCGACACCTCCGATACCGGATGCCACACCGACGCCAGTTATAGATTTTCCTCCGGATACTGAAACCGAGGAAATGCCCGAGACCATTGCTGTAGATAAGGTCACTCCTGCACGTGGAGCTGCTAGGCCTCCTATGGCCATGTCTATTAAGGCCTACACACGTGCTAAGGCAGCCAGCAAGACCAAGCACCTTACTGCTAAGGCCTTACCTCAGCCTACTCCTGAAACACAAATCATGACTATGGCCGCAGACTTAATTTCCATGATTAGAGGTTCACAGGCCCATCCTGAGAGAGGATCCCAGCCTCCTCCTGATAAGAGGCCCCGGGTTGAACCCTCTGACCCTATCCCTTCAGATGAAGATTCTGCGGACTCTGTTCACTCCGATGGCCAGGAAGAGCCCTTCCAGACCTATGAGGACTCGGATGCAGAGGATTCCATCCCCTCGGCCTCCCCTCCTGAGGATATTTCTTTTGGGGAAGTTCTGCATACCATGAGGGAAAATTTTAAGTGGCAAGGCCAGGAATATTCTGATTCCAGAAAGCCAACCTTCCTTAAAAAGCCCCAACACAGGCCCCTGGCTATACCTCCTGTGCTTGATGTTTTGGATGACCTATACTCTGACTCCAGTGTTACCCCGGATACTCTTCCTCCTGCCCCAGCCAAGCCAGACAGATATAGGGTCCCAGAAACACATTCTCATTTATTTAGGGCCCATGCTGTTGATTTAGAAACTATTTCTCAGGGACCTAAAGGGGTTTCAGCATCCACCTCCAAAAATCCATTGCCTTCCAACAGGGAAGCTAGGTCATTAGAGAGATGGGGGGAAAAGGTCTACACCTCCACTACTTTATCTATGAGAGCTCTGAATTGCCTCTTTCATATGTATCAATATCGGGATTACCTGTTAGATGATTTACAGAAAACATTGGCCTCTCCTGAACCTTTAGACAGGAAGTCTTTGCAAGAAGCTGTACATAATTCTCAGCTTGTCAGCAATCACTTTCTGCAGTGTGGATATGATGCATTGGAAGCTTCATGTAGGGCAGCTATGACAGGGGCGGTCATTCGTAGACATGCATGGTTAAAAGAACAACCTCTACCAGATCATGTTAAGGCAAAACTTCTTGATGCACCTTTGGAAAAGAACAAGCTTTTTGGTACTAATGCTAAAGATGTGTTAAAGCCAATCGAGGAAAAAGCAAAATCAGTTCAGACGGTCAAAGATTTCCTCCAGGTTCAGCCACCCAGATTCAGCAGGAATTGGCCTTCTAAAAACTGGTCCTTTCCTAATCCTGAAAGATTTCAAAGGGGTAAAAACAGGCGTGGCCGAGGAAGAGGACAATACAGAGGTTCTTACAGGGGACGACAATGGCAACCAGCAAACCAAAAAAGTGACACAGGGGTCTCCCCTGCCCCACAGGGACAATCTCAATGACTTTCCTCTACTTCCGCTGACCAAGGAGCAAATAGAAGTTCCCTTGGGCGGAAAATTATCTCTGTTTTCAGACAATTGGCACAGATTGACAAAGGACAAATGGATTTTGGACATTATAGACCAAGGTTACAGGTTCCACTTTCATACCTTACCAAGAAAACAAGGCATGCCAAACCTACCACAAAACCAGAGGGCAGAGGCTATCAAGCAAATTTCTCTGCTTGCTCAGATCAAAGCAATAGAAAGAGTTCCACAACAAGAACAAGGACAGGGGTTTTACTCAAGACTGTTCCTTGTTCCAAGAAAAGAAACTCAATGGAGACCAATACTGGATTTGTCCGCATTAAACACTTTTCTCATAGTACCAAAGTTCAAAATGCTGACTGTACAGCAACTCCTTCCCATGCTGGGCAAAGGGGTCTTGGCTGATTACTCTGGACCTCAAGGAGGCATACCTGCATGTCCCTATCAGACACAGCTGCAGAAGATACCTCAGATTTCTTGCAGGGCCAGAGCATTATCAATTCTCAGCATTGCCATTTGGCTTATCTACTGCGCCCAGAGTATTTACAAAATGCCTGGCTTCAGTAATTGCTCATTGCAGGCTCCAGGGGATCCAAATTTACCCATACCTGGACGACTGCCTCATACAAGCGGACGACAAATTGATTTTGACAAAAAACTTGAACTATCTCATACAATTGCTACAGGCTCTGGGATACACAGTCAGCTTCCAAAAGTCAAGACTTCAGCCATCCCAGCAAATAACCTTCTTAGGAGCCAATCTAGACACAGCCTCTCAAATGGCTTACCTGACAGAAGACAAGCAAGAGAAGTTAACTCATTATTTCAAAGGTTTGGCAAAACTCACCCAGATGACTGCAAGGGGATTCCTACAGGCCTTGGGTTACATGGCATCCTGCATTCTCCTGGTTCCATTAGCAAGACTGCACATGAGAAAGCTTCAATGGTACCTAAAAAGCCTATGGTCTCAGCACAGCAGCAACCTAGAGACAACCATACCGCTCATTCCATGCCTACAAAAGGAATTCCTATGGTGGGCCTCGGTAAGCCAGGCAAACACAGGTATGTCATTCAAAAAACCTCAGATAACACAGACCATGACCACAGACGCCTCAGACCTTGGATGGGGGGCGCACATGGAGGGCAGATGTATACAAGGACAATGGTCTCCAAAGGAAACACATCTGCATATAAACCAAAAGGAAATGCTGGCAGTAATGCATGCCATCGAGGCCTTTCGACAACAACTTCAGCAAGGCCATCTACTGATTCGGACAGACAACACCACTGTGATGTGGTACATAAACAAGCAAGGGGCACCCATTCCTACCCCCTTTGCAGACTGACAATGAATCTTTGGGAAAATCACTGAGCCTAAACATACAGTTGCAATCCCAGTTTGTTCCAGGCAAAGACAATGTGCTGGCGGACAGCCTAAGCAGGAATTTCATAGATCCACAAGAGTGGAGGTTACATCCGAAAATCTTCACACAACTCACCTCGACATGGGGCAGGCCAGAAGTAGACCTATTTGCCTCCCACCTCAACCATCATCTACAAAAATTCTGTTCAAGGACATACCATCCACAAGCTTGGAAAATAGATGCTCTTTCATTCAACTGGAACTTTCTAAAAATCTATGCATTCCCACCTCTGCCACTGATGACCACAGTATTACTAAAGATCAAAGCAGAGAGGCCCAAGGGGATCCTAATAGCTCCAGACTGGCCAAGGCAACACTGGTACCCACTACTACGGAGCATATGTCACAACAAAAAATGGGCCCTTCCCCAATGGCCCCTAGTTTTGACTCAACACAACTTCAAAACAGTGCATCCAAACCTTCAGACACTGCAGTTAACAGCCTGGGAGATCCCATGAATAACCTCAATCTGTCTCTCTCCAAGGAAGTTCAGCGGATATTAACAGAAGCTCGAAGACCATCCACCAGAAAGGTTTACTTAGCAAAATGGAAGAGATTCAGCATTTGGAATACCAGCAAGGGACATGATGCATCATTATTGAATATCCCACTCATCCTGGAATATTTGGCAGACATGCTACAGAATGGACTCTCATATTCTTCCATAAAGATACATGCTTCAGCAATCTCAGCTAGATATAACACTGATCCGCCTGTGTTTTCACATCCTTTGTTAAGGCAATTCCTCAGGGGAATCAAGAACATTAAGCCACCAAGAAAGGCTGCAGTGCCAGCTTGGGACCTCAACTTTGTCCTAGAAAAACTGACTCTACCTCCTTTTGAGCCAGCAGCTTCAGTGGACTTACAATTTTTATCATGGAAGACAGCTTTCCTGTTGGCAATTACCTCAGCAAGAAGGGTTTCGGAACTACAGGCCCTAATGGCAACACCACCGTTCATAATCTTTCACAGAGACAGGGTCTCCTTAAGAACCAACCCTACTTTTATGCCAAAGGTGGTATCTAGGGTTTCTTTAACTCAAGCTATTCACCTGCCTACTTTCTTCCCCAATCTTGAGAGCAAAGGGGAAAGACTGTTGCATACCTTGGACATTCACAGACAACTTTGCTACTACCTGGACAGAACCAAGACCAGTAGGAAGTCTGATCAGCTTTTTGTAGCTTACGCCCCTGGAGTACAAGGAAAAGCAATTTCCAAACAGACTATTTCAAAATGGATTGGACATTGCATCAGATTTTGTTATTCCTTCCATGGGAAGAATGTTCCAGCCAATGTCAGACCACACTCCACCAGAGCTACAGCCACTTCTACAGCATTCTTAAGAGTGGTGCCTACAAAAGACATTCTAGAAGCTGCTACATGGAGCTCCGTGCATACATTCTCCAAACACTACAATCTCCCTTTATATTCCAGATCCAGAGCAGGCTTTGCTTCGGCAGTCCTGCAGGGTTTGATTGCCACACCATCTCTTTCCTAGAGCATTCCTCCTCCCCCAGCTAAGCTATGGTATTCAACCCATATGTTATGACTGCAGTTGCATTCTTAAAGGACATAGTACAGTTTTGTACCTACCATAAATGTAGATGTCCGATAGATATGCAACTGCAGTCGGATTTTCCCTCCCTCCATACCCCTCTATGCCTTGGGTCCACTCCTATCCCTGTTTCTCTTAGCTGGGGATATCTGTTATGGTGTATCTGTTTATTGCTTACTTATTTGTCTGGAATCCTGTTTTTGTCTTCGTATTTGATTACAGCCTTCCTTGGAGGGCACCTGGTATCTGGGGCAAGAAACACTGAAGAAAATGGCATTGGCTGATGCTTATGTACTCCAGCCGCTCTGACGTCAGAGAGAAATGCGACATCAGCCGACGTCGGACCCAGACTTTGGAATCCGGCCGACCGAGGGCTGCCTGAGGCAGGACAACCCATATGTTATGACTGCAGTTGCATATCTATCGGACATCTACATTTATGGTACGTACAAAACTGTACTTTCTCTGCACTGCCCTTTGGCTTATCTACTGCGCCCAGGGTCTTCACAAAGTGCCTGGCTGCAGTAATTGCATTTTGCAGGCAAAGAAATATTCAGATATATCCATACCTGGACGATTGTCTAATTCAGGCAGAAAACCGGGACATTCTTCTAAAACATCTGGCGTTTGTAAATAGGGTTCTAACTTGCCTAGGGTACACCATAAACGAAAATAAATCACATCTGGTACCCTCTCAAAAAATTACATTCCTGGGTGCAAGCTTGAATACAACTGCCCAGATGGCTTACCTTATGCCAGAAAAGCAAATTCATTTGGTGACTTACTTCAAACAGGTGGCCACAAAAACCCTGCCATCTGCAAGACAAATTCTGCAAGCCTTGTGGTTCATGGCCTCCTGCATTCTTCTAATTCCATATGCAAGACTGCATATGAGGAAACTTCAGCGGTACTTAAAAAGTTTATGAAGTCGACATTGTCACAGCCTGGAAACAATGATTCCTATCATACCTTGCCTGCAACTAGAGTTCCTATGGTGGGCAGAGGCCTGCTACTAAAACAGGGGACTGCCATTCACTCCACCCCCTTGCTGCCCAAACCCTAACTACAGACGCATCAGACTATGCTTGGGGGGCTCATCTGGCAGGGAAGTGCATTCAGGGCAAATGGAGCCCAAATCAAATGCACCTTCATATCAGTCAAAAAGAGATGCTAGGTGTGCAGAATGCACTGACGGCCTTCAAGGCCTACCTTCATCCAGGACAATTAATGATAAAGGCAGACAACACCACAGTTATTTGGTACATAAACCAGCAGGGGTTACGCACTCCTACCCCCTTTGCAGACTAGCCATGACATTGTGGAACATGGCCTTGTCTTATTATATACAGCTACAAGCTCAATTCCTGCCAGGAAAGCTGAATACGCAGACAGACAAACTAAGCAGAAATCTCATGGACCCACACGAATGGAAACTGGAACCATGGATTTTCAACATGACACTCAAATAGGGGAGTCCAGACATAGATCTTTTTGCCTCACCCCAGAATTATTAGTTGGACAAATTCTACACAAGAACTCATCACAAAAAAAGCCTGGAAAGAGTGGATGCTCTATCATTCAGCTGGAAAAACCTATCAGTCTCTGCTTTTCCCCCTCTGCTCTCCAAAGTTCTACTAAAAGTCAAACAGGACAAACCAAAAATGATTATGATTGCTTCAGACTGGCCTTGCCAACACTGGTACCCACTCCTGCGCTTTGTGTCACACCTTCCACCGTGGCACCTGCCTCAGACACCTTACTTACTGTCTCAGCAGAACAACCAAATTCTGCATACTCTGCTCCAAACCTTGTATCTTACAGCATGCCTAATCACCTTAATTCACCCTTAGCATCCCTCAGCAAACCTGTGGTAGATGTCATTTTGGTGGCAAGAAGGCCTAGCACTAGAAAATCTTATGCTGACAAATGGAAAAGATTCTGTGCCTGGAATCAGTCACAAGGGATAAGCACAGCAGTGCCCAATATTCCTCAGATTTTACAATACTTAACTGAGATGCTTCACAAGGGCCTGTCCTTTTCTTCCATAAAAATCCATGCCTCAGCCATTTCAGCTCATTGCAACACAGAACCTCCCCTCTTCTCTCATCCTCTGCTAAAGCAGTATCTCAGAGGGACTAAAAACTTAAGACCACCCAGGAGAGCTCCAACCCCTGCCTGGAACCTCAGTTTTATATTGGAAAAACTCACTCTCCCTCCTTTCAAGTCAGCTGCTACTGCAGACTTAAATTTCTCTCCTGGAAAACAGCTTTCCTTTCAGCAGTCACTTCAGCTAGAAGGATTTCTGAATTACAGGCTCTTATGGCAGTGGAGCCTTTTCATTATTTTTCATGCAGATAGGGTCTCTCTCAGGACCAATCCATCCTTCATGCCTAAGGTGGTATCCAGTGTGGCTCTTAATCAGACCATTCATTTGCCAACTTTCTTTCCCAATCCGCAGAACAGGGGGAGCGGATTCTGCATTCATTGGATGTACACATGCAACTTAGATTTTACTTAAACAGGACAAAATCTCTTAAGAAAATCTGAACTGCTGGTGGCATTTGCTGCAGGGGCAGAGGGAAAGGCTATTTCAAAGCAGACTATTTCCAAATGGATAAGTCATTGTATTCGTTTCTGCTATATGCACTATGGTGGTAAGACTATCCCCCAAGGGATCAGATCTCATTCCACCAGGGCTGCATCTACTTCTACAGCCTTTCTCAGAGGTGTTCCTACCAGAGACATTCTAGAAGCTGCTACCTGCAGCTCAGTTCATACGTTCACCAAACATTACCATTTACCCTTCTTCTCTAAATCCAGAGCAGGTTTGCCTCTGCTGTCCTGCAGGGCCTTATAGCTGGTCCTAATGCTGTATAAATCCATCCTCCCAACCATAGCTTTGGGAGTCTACCCAAATGTAATGACTGCAACAGTGAAACACGAAGAACATAGTACAGTTGTGTACACTTACCATAAATGTAGATGTTCGAGTGTATTCACTGTTGCAGTCCTGGTTACCCTCCCTCCAGCCCCATTTTTCTCTTACTATACCTCTACTTTCCATTACTATGCTTAAAAGCCTTTTTGGTGTATTTGCTTTTGTTTGGAGGTATTTTTTTGTGTATTTATTTAATTAAATATTTGGCTCCCCTTTTGGGGGGCACCTGATATCTGTGGCAAGGAAAACTGATTAATGGCGTCGGCTGCATGTTTTATACCCATGACGACCTGACGTCATGGAAGAAGGGACAGCAACCGACGCAGGACCCAAGACTTTGTTAATCAGGCCAACTGAGGGCAACCTGCCAGCAGATTACCCAAATGTAATGACTGCAACAGTGAATACACTCTATAACATCTACATTTTATGGTAAGTGTACACAACTGTACTTTGTCTCTGCCTCAGTTGGGTCCGGAGCATACGCACCGGCTTCTGAGGAGGCCTTTCGCACTACCAAATCTTGACAAAAAATGACATCATCTCATCCGACTACCTTTTCTCTCAGACTGATGGATATTCTTGGGTCTAGAAGCCAGGCCACTCCTAGAAAATCTACCTCTAGCCACCATCTTACTCCTGGTCCACCATTCCAAGCCCAAATGTTTAAAATGGCAGAGGAGGCAGAGGATCTTATCTCCCTTATCAGGGGCAGTCAGGCCACAACTTCTAAAAGGAAAAGACGCCCTTCTCCTGAAATACTGACTGAAGAGGATTCTGACGAATCTGATTATTCAGATTTTGAAGAGGAACAACAACCTCTGACTACTTATGATGATTCAGATGCAGAGGAATCCATTCCTTCTGCTCTCCACCAGAAGACTTGCCCTTTGGGGAAACCCTTCACACCCTCAGGGAACATTTTCACTGGGAATGCCAGGACTTCCCTCAGTCTAAGAAAAGACTAAGAGAGTTTCTTGACCTGGCCCAGCACAGACCCTTGGCCATCCCCCCTTAGCTTAGAGGTGGTGGATGATGTTTTCCATGAATCCAGCTTGGCCCCTGACATCCTCCCACCTGCTCCCAGTAAACCTGACAGGTATTGCAGAGTACTGGATTCTCACAAATACCTGTACAGAAATCCCGCTGCAGACCTGGAGGTTATTACACAGGGACCTAAAGGAGCTAAGGCTAGCTCTGCTAAGAATACTATTCTTTCTGACAAGGTTTCCAGAGCTCTGGACAGATTGGGTAAAAAAGTATACACCCTTTGGAACTTTGGCTATCAGAGCACTCAGTTGTCAGTTCTATATGTTAAAATATCACAACACACTTTGGGGATACTAAAGCAAAAATGTCAACCTTTCCTGACTGCCAATTCGAAAGAGTTAGATTTACTGCAATCTACAAACACTCATTGCACTGTGGATGAGACGCCCTAGTAGCCTCAAGCAGGGCAGCAGTGTCAGGATCTGTCATTAGACATGCATGGCTGAAGGAACAAACCTCTCCCTGATCATGCCCACTTGTTTTGAGTAAAGGCAGAAGAGATGCTTAAAAAGATGGAAGACAAAGCAATATCTGTGCAAACAGTAAAAGATTTCTTTCGGGTACAACCTCCTAAGTTCAGCAGGAATTTTCCCTCTTATGCACTGGTCCTTTCCTGCACCTAGCAGACGGGGGCAAAGTAAGCCCCGCAGGGACAGGCCACCCAGACCCCTATCCCAGGGAGAACCAAACAGTGGGACCACATCCACCCCAAAGGCAGGGAGTTCTAAGCCATCCCTCTATGGCAAAAACTGTCAATGACTCCCTGTCCCTCTTTTCACTCCCCAAAAGCTAGGAGGAAGGCTCTCCCCCTGCAAAGAAAATTGGCTTTCTTCATTTTTCAGGGATACAAATTCTCTTTCAAAGAACTCCCAATTCCAAGAGGGTACCCAGACCTACCTCCTAATCAGTGGGCAGAGGCATTGAAACAAGTCCAAACTCTCATATCCCAATGGGCAGTAGAACCTGTCCCCTCAGATCAAACAGGCAAAGGCTTTTATTCCCGGCTAGTCCTTGTTCCCAGAAAAGAAGGCACTTGGCGCCCCATCCTGGATCTATCCATTCTGACTACCTCTGTGGTGGTCCCCAAATTCAAAATGCTAACTTTGCAGCAGCTGCTGCCTATGCTGACAAAAAAATGCCTGGCTAGTGACCCTAGACCTAAAAGATGCCTACCTCCACATCCCTATAAGGGAATCCTGCAGCACATTCCTGTTCTTCAGAGCAGGATCACAACACTTTCAGTTCCCTGTGCTACCTTTTGGCGTATCTACTACATTCAGGGTGTTCACCAAATGCTTAGCCCCGGCCGTAGCATTTTGCAGACAGAGAAATGTACAGATTATCCTTATCTGGATGAATGCCTCATTCAGGCAGAGTGCAAAGAAAAGCTGCTGCAGGACCTCCTCTGTGTCAAACCCTCCTAACCTCCTTAGGGTTCACCATCAATGAGAAGAAATCAAAGCAAACACCCTCCAGGAAGATCATTTTCTTGGGAGCACTGCTGGACACAGCATCCCAAATAGCCTTCCTATCTTCAGAAAAGCAGAGCTTCCTGCCTCTCTACTTTACCCAGTTGGCTTCTAGAAGTCTCATCACTGCTAGGAAGTTCCTGCAAGCCTTTGGGTTCATGGCATCTTGCATCCTCCTAATTCCTCTGGCCAGGCTTCACATGAGAAAACTTCAGTGGTATCTAAAGAACCTTTGGTGTCAGCACTCTCAGCCTCTAGAGACCTCTGTCTCTCTGATCCCCTGTATAAGGGCCAAGTTTCTGTGGTGGGCAGGGACTTCCCTTCATCCTCCACCCAACCGGGCAGACCATCACCTCTGATATTGCTTGGGGCGCTCACCTAGCAGGCAGGTACACCCATGGTCTTTGGGATGCCCAGCACCTTCCCTTACACATCAACCAGAAGGAAATGATGGCAGTACAAAGGCTCTGACATCCTTCAAACCCCATCTCAGGCCAAGGTTCTCCTTATCAAAACAGACACCACAGTAATGTGGTACGTCAACAAACAGGGAGGGACCCAATCTTACCCTCAGTGCAGGCTAGCAATGAACCTCTGGCTGACAGCCTCCTCCTTGGGATTACACCTAATAGCCCAATACCTACCAGGAATCAAAAACACCCTGGCAGACCACTTAAGCAGAAACTTACTGGATCCCCACGAACAGCAGCTCCACAGAAAAATCTTTTTGCAAGTCACTCAGGAGTGGGGAACGCCGGAGGTGGATCTCTTTGCTTCGCACCTCAACCACCAGCTGAAACAATTCTGTACCAGGGAGTTTCAGCACCTAGAGTGGAAGATGGATGCCTTGACCTTCCCCTGGAACTCCCTCTTTGTGTACGCTTTTCCCTCCTCTGCCTCTTATTGCCAAGGTACTGATCAAGATAAGGGAGGAGAGACCAAAGGCTATCTTCATTGCTCCAGAGTGGCACAGGACGCATTGGTACCCCTTACTGCGCAGCCTGAAGTTACATCCTTCCGAGGCAGCTTCCCCTGATCTCAGACCTCTTGACTCAGGTGGGGGGGGGGGGGCACCCAGACTTGCAGACTCGCAGACTCGCAGACTCTCAAACTGTCAGCTTGGCTAATACTCTAAAGGCAAACAGGGGGCCCCTGTTAGGCAAACAGGTTCTAGACATTATTACAGAGGCCAGGAGGCCTAGCACCAGAAAATCGTACATAGGGAAATGGAAAAGATTATGCTCCTGGAGCCAGGTCAGAGGGGGCAATTCCTCACAATCTTCCATCCCTCTTATCCTGGACTACCTAGTGGAGTTGCTTAATAGTGGTCTGTCCTTCTCTTCTATTAAAATACATGCCTCCGCCATTTCAGCTTATTTCGATACAGATCAGCCCCTGTTCTCACATCCTTTGATTAAACAATTCCTCAGAGGGGCTTCTAATATCAGACTTGCCAGAAGGCCACCCATGCAAGCCTGAGACCTGAATTAAATTTTGGAAAAACTAACCTTACCACCCTTCGAACCTGCTGCTTCAGCAGAACTGGGATATCTCTCCTGGAAGACTGCTTCCCTACTAACTGTCACCTTAGCCAGAAGGGTTTCAGAACTTCAGGCACTGATGGCCATTGAGCCCTTCATCATTTTCCATGCAGACAGGGTCTCCCTGAGGACTAACCCCTCCTTTATGCCCAAGGTGGTATCTGATGTGACCCTTAACCAGGCCATACATCTACTCACCTTCTTTCTAACCCTCAAAACAGGCAGGAAAAAATTTGGCACTCACTAGACATGCACAGACAGCTGAAATACTACCTGGACCGTACTAAACCCTTCAGAAAAATAGACCAACTTCTTGTCAGTTTTGCCCCAGGGGCAAGGGGGATGCCCATTTCCAAATGGATATCACACTCTATCCAGTTTTGCTATAGATTACATGGGAAACCACCCGCTAAATGTATTTGTACCCATTCCACTAGGGCAGCCTCCACTTCCACAGCATTCATGAGAGGAGTTCCCACTAGGGGCATCTTAGATGCTGCCACCTGGACTTCTGTCCTTACCAGTACAAAACATTTACCACCTACCTCTTTTCTCTAAGGCTAGGGCAGGGTTTGCCTCTGTAGTTCTGCAGGGATGCTTACCCAGGCCTAGGTCTCTTAATAATCCTACCACTCCTCAGCTTTTGGAATCCTCCCACAGGTGATGACTGCAACAGTGAAACACGAAGAACATAGTACAGTTGTGTACACTTAGCATAAATGCAGATTTTCGAGTGTATTCACTGTTGAAGTCCTGGTTTCCCTCCCTCCTTCCCCCTTGTATCCTCTTTCCTTGGGGAGACGTAAGCTTCTTACAGTGGCTTTTAGCCACCAGTACCACTTTACCATTTTTTCTGGGGCTTCTGACTGGTTAGGGGAAGAAAAACTGATGTAATGGCATCTCCTGCCTTGCTTTATAGCACTGACGTCAGTCAACAAGCGACAGCAGCAGACGCAGAAAAACATTGACTCTGGTATTCGGGCCGGCCGAGGGCTACCACAGCAGGGATAACCCACAGGTGATGACTGCAACAGTGAATACACTTGAACGTCTACATTTATGGTAAGTGTACACAACTGTACTTTCCCCCTTCTCTTCTTCTCGCACAGAACAAGAGGACCCTAGTATATCCACAATTGTCAACCCTGAACCTGACCTTGTGGATGATAAGGTTTTTAATCCCTTAGAGACACCTTTTTTTCAGAGGACATGCTACAAATTCTGCTGGAGGCCAGAACACACACAACTAGGAAATCATACGTATCCAGATGGGAAAAGTTTTCCATCTGGTGTCTGAAAAATGACCTACAACCGCTGTCAGTTTATGTCCCGGTGGTCTTATCCTGTCTGTGTGAATTGATGAGAACTGGGTTGTCCTACTCTTTGGTGAAGGCTCATCTTTCCGCCATCTCTGGTTGTCTGCCTATGTCTCCACTTTTGGCTTCTAGGTTAGAGATAAAACTGTTCCTTAAAGGCATCCTTCATGTCAGACCGCCAGGGAAATCAATACTTCCTCCATGGGATCTCAGTTTTGTGCTGGAGAAGCTTACTCTGGGACCTTTTGAACCAGCAAGCTCCTCTTCCCTGCAGCATTGCATGAGGAAAACTGTTTTGTTAGTGGCCTTTACAACTGCTAGAAGGGTTTCAGAGTTACAGGCCCTGATGTCCAATCCCTCTTTCACTCTCTTTCATAGAGGTAAGGTTTCCGTGTGCACTAGCCCTACCTTTATTCCCAAAGTGGTAAATGAGTTATTCCCCTCAGTGTCCCAGTGAGAGAATATTGCACACTTTAGATGTGCACAGGCAGCTCAGATGCTACCTTGACAAAGCCAAGCTTTTTCATAAGACTTGATCGTCTGTTTGTCACTTACCACCCAAGAGTTCTGGGTCAATCAGTTTCCAAGCAAGCTTTTTCCAACTGGATTTCTAAAGCGGTTTCCTTTTGTTGTGTGCCTAATGGTAAGATCCTTACTTCCCCAGTGAAGGCTCATTCTCCTAGAGCAGTTTCTTCCTCAGGGGCATTCTGTACTAGAGGTAGCTACATGGTCCTCTGTCCATACTTTCACTAAACACTACAAGCTTGACACCATCTCGAAGCCCAGAGCTTGGTTTGCAAAGCAGTCCTGGATGGATTTGCAGAAAAAGCATCGGCTCATCCTCCTCCCAACCTGTCCCAAGCTTGAGCTTTGGCATTCACCCTTATGTCATGAATACTGCAGCATATGAATAGAAGGACATAGAGTAGTTGTGCAAAATCTTACCATGACCAGAGATGTCCTTCTCTTTTATATGCTGCAGTATTGCTTTCCCTCCCTGCCTTCTCCCTAATGCTTGTCTAGTTCTGCTGATATATTTCTCAACCAGGATCTCAGGCTGGTGCTAGGCGGCATACAGTTCTGAGGTAGGTGCATGCTGATGTCCGCTTTATACCAGTCTCTTTATGGCCGATGTATGCATTATGTTGCGAGTTGTAGCGCGTACCTTGCCATAGCATGAAGACTTTTGGATACTGCCCGGATGTAAGAGTCAGCCGGAGGTGGACTCCCTTATGCTGTGCATACTGCAGCATGTAGAAGAGAAAGATATCTATGGTTATGGTAAGATTACACAACTATTCTTTCCTTCTAGTTTGTCTGGTACTGCAGAAAATCTCAGGTTTTCTCTGTGTGCCCTGTCTTCTAACTCTACCATTTTTGAAACCGCTTTTCTCAGTCTGACACTCAACCAGCCGTATCTGCATTTCATCCTCTGATTTTTGCAGCTTTATCAGTTCATCTGAATAACTACTTAAAGTGGCTTCTTATTTTTCCAACCTTTTGTTTGACTTGCTATACTCCTTTAATGTTTTATTTATTTTGATCGGCTCTGAGTACATTAGATTTATTCTTTCACTAAAACATCTCTAAGCTATGTCTTGTACCAAAGCTGAATTTTAAACTGCTTTTTGCTGAGCAGGTGCATGATTCTTCCCAGCAAGTGTTTTTTTCTTCACTTTTTTTAGTTGGATTTTCTTTCAAGTCCTCTGCATTTCTTCTTTGCTGGCTTCCAGGCAGTGTACTTGCTAGCCAGTAACTGAATTTTACCCAAACTGGCAGAATTGCTAGCTTTATTTCTGTTTTTTTTTTCATACATGGGAGAGCTAAAGTTAAGTTGTTGATCATTGTGCTGACATCTTGGAAGTCCTTTACAGAGTATTTATATTGATGGAACAAAATTTGTCCACGCTAGTTTTGGTACTGCATCATTAGTGGTGGTTCCACCTTTGCATTTGTCAGAGCCATGGCTTTGATTCCATCTTGGCTGGTCTTGAACTTGTTTGCCCCAGTACTTGTGGTATTGGTACCATAGTTGATTCCAAGCTTTTTGGTATCTGTGTAAGTGTGCTTATGCTTTTGATTCTGCAACAGTTGGTGCTGGGCAGTGAGTGCCCTAATGCTGTCTACCCACTACATCAACCATTCAGGCATACTTGCAATGAACTGTTGTGATGTCCCTTTCTATCTAACACCTGTGCAGCAAGACAGAGCAGGTATTTCATAAACTCTTCTCTGCACTCCTTGTCACTCAGTAGGACAGAAGAATCCAAAAATTTTTGCCATTTATCTCCTTGATGTTAACATTTAAAGTTTCTTTGAATTCCCTACTTCTGAAGACCACAGGCAACTCCGTTTATAAGAAACACTCAGATTTCCCCATGCAGTGACTCAGTGTATGTTTGTTTCTTCTCCTCCCTGTAGAGAATGCCATAGAAGTATTTGTGGTGCAGGCAGCCTTACTGTTTGGTGTTAGGCTTGGTGATCATCCAGCATAGCGTTGGGAAATGCTTGTACTGTGTTTTCTCTCTCAAGGAAACCTGCCAGAATTCTCTGGTCACTGACATTACACGGTACCAAAGTATTGTATTGCTATTCCTTGTGCAAGGTTGTCTTAGTTTTAATGAATCTTTCTAATTTTAAAATTGGTACGATGCTGTGAAAATAAAAAAAAAAAAAAAAGACTTTCTACATTTGTAAGATTATTACTTGGCTAGCTCAGTATGTGTACAAGCTACATAGTCACCATGCAGCTTCCTGTTAAAGTCACTGTGAAATTTAACCTAGAAGTTGTTATAAGTTGTGCTATGTTATGACTTTTAGCTGTAATTTCACAAGTACTCCACAGATACTTTAACAAGACATGGGTAGCACACCTTGTTCTACTAACTCTATGCAACTGCAGTTAATTGCTCTTAGCAATCAATTTCAGTGCTTTCCTGGGAGACGCTAGTTATTTGATTAGAGACTACTGGGAGCTAGAGATGCTTACATTTTCTGAGATGTTTTTTCTTTCGTGGATATGTTTTTATTTTTGACAGGAAACCAGAATGGTCTGTGGGCAGTGGTAACCATGGAGCCTGCCCACAGATAACTCCACTCGTATTTTTTTACCCAATTGTTTTGCTGGTATCAATGTAGGAATGCAGTACCCTGTGGTAGCAACTTGAAATACATTGCTGTGGCTGTTGTCAACACTTTTGGCATTTGCATGTCACGTGTTTGTCATAAGGGGCTATCTGTGCTCTGTTATGTTGAGGGTTTGGGTTGGGGGATGTTTTGTACTATGGTATTGTATTACAAATACTTTAAATGTGATCAGTTGTTTAATTTTGTTTGACAGTAATCTAAACAGATCTGTGTGTATGATAACAGTATAGACTGCTCAAAACGCAATAAACTTGTATTTGTTTAATTTATGGCTGTCAGCATGGCACAGGGATGACCTATAGCTGCGAGTAGAAATATATTTATTTGGCTGTTTCACCACTTTTGATGATCACACATTGCAGATGACTGCCAGAAGTGGCTGTGTGCTTTGAGGGAGGCAGTTTCTGGGTGTAAGGCAGGAACTGTTAGGGTGAGCATAAAGTGATCATTGCTGTAGCATGCTGGGGATTGGGGACATTTTTCAGTGTCTTAAAGATGCAATTTAAAATACATTATCATTGTTTGCTTTTAGCATTGTCACAACATTAACAGCAGATGGATACACTGAAGGTAGCTGTCTTTTTTTTGGGTAGTAGAGAGGCAGTGTTTGTGTGAAAACCCAGGACAAGTTATGAGATCTAGCTAATGGAAGTGTATTTATGTGTGCTACAATTTGAAATTCATTACTGAAGCAGCTATACCTTTTACTGTCTTTGGAATCATACTTCATAAATGCACATAGAAAATGGATGTCTCATTTTGGAAGACAGGCTGTGTATGAAAGCAGAGGGCATTTGCTTAATTTCTGTAGATTAGGAAGAGGTGTATATGTGCCCATGACCAGGTTACTGTTGTCATTGTTTCTTTCACTTGCCTTAGAATCCAACATTAGAGGTATGTACAGAATGTGAATTTCTTTTTTGTGAGTAGGGGTGAGGAGGCATTCTGTATGTGAAAGCACATTGTGGTTACATAATCACTATAGAGTAAAAATGACATGGCTTTTTAAGGGAGTAGTTTGTCTTCAACAGTAGGTAGTTGAAATGTGTTACTGTAACTGTTCGCAGTGAGATATCAGAAGTATACCAAATGCATCTTTTTTTGGTGGGGGGCAAGTAGTGCATGAAAGTAAAGTGCAGTTATTGGATCCAACCTCCCCTGAATCCCCCTTAACTGCTAACTCAGAAAAAAACTTGTCTCTCAAACCTGTTCCCACTAACTGTATCAAAAAACTGCTCTCCAAACTCAAACCATGCTCTGTATCAGCAGACTATGTCCCTTCTTACTTTCTCCAGACTGCAGCACACTCCCTTGCCTTGCCTGATGTTCATCGTGTTACACTGCTGCAGTCATTACACTTGGGTTATCCTGCCGTCAGGTGGTTCCCCAGTCGGCCTGAGTTCCAAAGTCTTGGTCCGGCGTCGGTTGTTGTCGCCTCCTCCCTGACGTCAGTGCGACTGGGGTATATAAGATGCAGCCGACGCCATTTTCTTCAGTCTTTCTTGCTGCGCGGTGCCCAAAGCAAAAGCAGTTCGCAAGTGCCGGTCGTCCGACTCCTGAGATTTTCATTCCGAATCCAGAACCGAAGTCTTCTACAAAGCTAAGTACCCCGTTGGGAAAACTTTTTCTTGCCTCAGACCGATGTCAGTAAAAGTTCATAACTGTATTTCTTGTGGGAAGCAAATACCTCATAAGGATTTCCATTCCTATTGTATCACATGTCTAGGCCCAGACCACAACGTCACTGGTTGTTGGTTTTGTGCTAGGTTTAACAAGCGCACTATCAAACGTCGGTTTGATTTTGCCCGACATTATTTTGGCAGAAAATTCAATTACACCATGCCGTCAGAACTTCCAACGACCGGAATTCATAAAAAGCGCAAAGACAAGGACAGGCATCCGAGGCCCAAAACTGACGAGGCCTGTTCTAGGCCGGATGCCGGTTCTCTGGTTTTCAGTGAGGAGCCTTTGCAGCCCCTGACAACCGCTTCTGCAGAACCACAGGCCGCCTCTGACTCTCACGTGGAGCTGGCTGGGCCTTCGGGCGCACGTTTTTTTCAGACTACCGAAATTAACCCTTCAGAGGGAACCGAAGTAACTGAGCAATCCACAGATTCAGAGGGTGTTTTCAGACCTACTCAGTTAAGTATTAAACCCTCTGCTAAGTCTAAGCCTCCCTTAAAAACAAAGAAACAAATTCAGTATTCTCCAGAACAGGCCTCCATGCCTAAGAAACAAATGCTCAAAATGGCCAAAGACCTAATCACCCTGATCAGGGGGTCCCACCCCCCACCTGATAAAAGGCCCAGACAGGATGCTGACTATGAATCATCTGACCAGGTGTCCATTTCTTCAGATTCATCCTCAAACCTAGGATATTCTCTACCCCCTTATGAGGATTCTGATGCTGAGGAATCAATTCCATCAGCCTCTCTGCCTGAGGACTACTCCTTTGGGGAAACCTTACATACCATGAGGGAGCATTTCCACAGGGAAGGCCAGGATTATTCAGAATCCAAGAAAAGGCTCAGAGACTTTCTTTTATTACCTCAACACAGACCCCTTGCTATTCCGCCAGTGTTAGATATTGTGGATGATGTGTATACTGAATCCAGCTTAAATCCTGACTCCTTACCTCCAGCCCCAGTTAAACCTGATAGATATTACAGAGTCCCTGACTCTCACAAATTTCTGTATAAAAGCCCTGTTGCTGACCCTGAAACTATTTCTCAGGGACCCAAAGGGATTAAGGCCTCATCAGCAAAAAAACCCAGTTCCCTCTGACAGAGATTCCAGAGCATTAGACAGATGGGGAAAGAAAGTATACACGTCTGCAACTTTAGCAATGAGTGCCTTAAATTGCCAGTTTCACATGCTAAAGTATCAGCAATTTTTGATGTCTCAGTTGAAACAAAAAATGCTTCCAGATTCAGATCCTCCTAATTTTAAAGAAATGTAGGATTTATTGCATGCAGCTGAACAAGTGGGAAAACATACTTTGCAATGTGGTTTTGATTCTTTAGAGGCCTCCTGTAGAGCAGCAGTTACAGGCTCAGTCATTAGAAGACATGCTTGGTTAAAAGAACATACATTACCAGATCATGTTAAAGCAAAATTATTGGATGCACCTTTGCAGCAGGATGTGTTATTTGGAGTTAAGGCAGAAGAGGTATTAAAGAAGATGGAGGATAAGGCAAAATCTATGCAAACGGTGAAGGTTTTCTTACAGGTTCAGCCTCCTCGATTTAGCAGAAATTGGCCAACAAAGAATTGGTCCTTTCCAGTTAGACCTCAAAGGGGCAGATACTGACGTCCAAGAGGTAGAGGTCAACCACAAGGTCCTTACAGACAATGGAGTGCACCAGGCCAGAAAGAAGGGGAAGATAGGCCCCAACCATATAAAAAGCAGCCTCAATGACTTCCCACTACAGCTGCCAAACAGCTCTCTTGGCAGCCCCCTTGGGAGGAAAACCGGCACTTTTCTATCACAGTTGGCAGTGGATCACCAAAGACAAATGGGTTCTCAACATTGTATCTCAAGGTTACAGGTTCCACTTTCACACTCTGCCAACGTTAAAAGGAATGCCAAATCTGCCACCAAATCAATGGGCAGAGGCTCAAAAACAAATTACAGCACTCATGGACATGAGAGCTATTCAAAAGGTACCACCACAGGCGCAAGGACAAGAATTTTACTCAAGACTCTTTCTGGTTCCCAGAAAGGACAAAGCCGGGTGGCCCATTGTGGATCTTTCTTCTCTAAGCACTTACCTGGATGTTACGAAATTCAAAATGTTGACACTACAGCAGCTTCTTCCCATGCTGGGCAAGAAAGCTTGGCTCGTGGTAGACCTCAAGGAGGCATACCTGCATGTCCCAGGATCAGACAAAACTGCAGAAGATACCTCAGATTCATAGCTGGTTCAATGCACTATCAATTCTCTGCACTGCCCTTTGGCTTATCTACTGCGCCCAGGGTCTTCACAAAGTGCCTGGCACCAGTAATTGCATTTTGCAGACAGAAAGGAATTCAAATTTATCCGTACCTGGACGACTGCCTGATTCAAGCAGAGAGCAAGGACATTCTTCTAAAGCATCTGGCGTTCGTAAAAAAGTTAAGTTGCCTGGGGTACACAGTAAATGAAAAGAAATCAAAACTAGTGCCCTCACAAGAGATAATATTCCTGGGTGCCAGCTTGAACACAACGGCCCAGATGGCTTATCTCACGCCAGACAAGCAAGGACAACTGACTCAATACTTTCAATTGATGGCAACAAAGACCCAACTCCCTGCAAGAAAAATTCTACAGGCCTTGGGTTACATGGCATCTTGCATACTACTAATTTCATATGCCAGACTGCATATGAGGAAACTACAATGGTAAAACAAACAACCAAAATGAACAAAACTAAGAATAAACCGCCAAAGTGGACCCAACAAATGACGCCAGTCGAAGAATAAATCCAAAATACTTTACTTTTGTAAGCGCTTTCATGCATTGAAATACATGCACTTCTTCAGACAAACCTATAGCAAATGCTTCAGTAATATATACTCCCACCAATATTTTACTTAATAGAATAATTAATTGGATAATCACTTTGACAGTCCTATGCAATTAAAACTTCATCATAAGAAATTTAAAAAATGTTTGATACAAATATTTATATTCAGTCTTAGACTTGGCTAAACATTAAAAACACAGACTAGATTAACTAGAAAAAATATATACTTCGTACATCTAACTCAGATTTTAAAGATAACTTTCTAAATGTTGGAATATACATCTTTAACTAACACCAGCTAAATATCAAAGAAAACTTTGTTATGTTAGTGAAAATGTTTTCCCAAAAAGGGATCTTTAAAAAATGTTTATATATATAAATAAAAATAAACATGAATTGCACATCTTTATTGTTATAAAATCATTTACTTCATCTCATAAGAGCTGTTAACTTTAATAGACATTTAATGGAGCACATTTCATTTATACCTGGGTGAACATGGGCATAAGTTTTGAGCTGCCACAGCAGCTCAGATTCTTCTAACTTAAGGTGCCAAGGTCCACCCCTAGGATTCAACTCTATCTTTTGCACAACTGTAAATAAAAATCCATGAGTTGGATTTTCAACCATGTGTTTCGCCAAAGCATTTGTTACTGCCCCTTTGGTAATTGCGTACAAATGCTCATATATTCGTTGTTTTAGGTGATGTTCCGTCTTCCCCAGATAGAACGCAGAGCAGATTTTACAAGTGGCAAGGTAAACTACTCCTTGACTATTACAGTCACACCTGTTGTTTATATAATATCTTACACCTCTGAATAAGAAGGTAGTCCCTGTTTTTATATATTTGCAATATCTACAACGACCACACCTATACATCCCGTTGTTAAGCTTGTGTTCCCTAGGTGTGCGTTCCAACATGGTTTTTAATGAAGGTGCCTTCTTAAAAACGACTAATGGTTTTGGTCCTAGAGTATTACTAATGTGTGCATCCTGGACAATAAATTCCCAATTATTGTTAAGTATACGTCTTATTTCTGATGATGATATATTAAATTGTGTAAGAAGACAAGTACTATAATCTACCTGTTTTGGACCCGCATTCATTGTTGGACATACTTCACTGGTCGAATTTTCATTTTCTAAAAGATTAGTGATCTGATCTGTCTTTAATATTGGTCCTAGTAGACCAATGTGTCTTTTATGGGTAACCTCCTGAATCACTGAGTTAATTAGTTTTCTTGGGTACCCTCTGTTCAAAAACATTAAGGCCAACTTATGGCATTCTTCATCGAATGTTGTTTCGTTGGAACACATTCGAGAAGCTCGTACTACTTGACTTTTCACCACCCCTTTCTTTTGAAAAAAGGGGTGGCAACTAGTAAAGTGAAGAAAAGAGTTACTATAGTGGGGTTTGCGGAACACACTGGTGCAAAATGAACCTTTTTCAGAATCTTTTCGAATCAAAATGTCTAATTTATCGAAATGTTGTCAAAATTATAAGTGAATGTCAAAAAGGGAATAAATGAGTTCATAACTCCAATAAGCTTTTGGGCTACATCTTCACCACCTTTGAATATTATAAGGATGTCGTCTTGGTACCGAGTGTACCATACGACGACTTCTTTGTATAGTGGATGTTGGAACAAAAAGGTGCGTTCCCAATGGGCCATTACTGAGTTTGCAAAGCTGCCCCCACAAGGGGAGCCCATTGCAACACCTGTTAACTGTAAATACAGGTCCTTCTTGAACATGAAGAAGTTATTGCTCAACACCAATTCTAAAAGATTAATAATTAAATCTATCTCATTCCCTAACAGACGTTTATACAACAAAAAATCCCTGACCCAGTCTATCCCGGTATCTTGAGGGATTACCATGTATAGATCCCTGACATCAGCTGTCAGGAAGTTAAAATTCGTGTCAAAGGGGATGTTATTCAAGGTTTCAAGAACGTGCCAAGAATCCTTGCAAATTTGAGGTTCAGTCTTGAGCACGTCTTTCAACTTATTATCCACCCATTTTGCACACGAATACGTGATAGACTGGCGACCGTCAATAATGGGTCTGAATGGGGGGCACTGAATGCTTTTATGAAGCTTTGGAACGCCAAAGATAACTGGAACCAAGGGGGCTAAAATAGTTAAATATTGGTACAAAGTAGCATCTATGCTACCTTCAATGAATAACTCGCTTAGCGCATTTTTTATTTTTGAATAAGCTTGATTTAGCTCATTTATAGAAACCTTTCTATAATTGTCAGTTAGTAACATGGTGTTCATCTTAGCCTCATAGTCCTCCTCATACATTAACATAGCTCCACCGCCTTTATCGGGCTTCATTACCCGGATTTTATGTGCTTTAACTATTGCGATCAAATTCTGGTCGCTTACATCTACGATTTTACTTTTGGGTATGTTCATTATTCAAACCCCTTAAGTGAGTTTCAGTGATCTTTTCAAACAAGAGAATACTATTGTCAAGAGGAGGATTATACGTGCTGGCTATACGTTCACTATTTAACACGTTACTATTGTGTCCAAGTAACAACTTGAGATTTAGCTTACGTGTAAATAGTTTGAGGTCGCAGAGCATCCGAGCAACGTTAGGCTTTTGAGGTAGAACAAAATTGAAGCCTTTAGCTAGTAGTTCAATAAAGTTCTGAGAAACCTCAAATTTGGTATAGTTATAAACATGGAAATCTCTACTGTTGCTAAGAAGAATTTCAGGTTGATCAATCATATCAATATGGTTTACTTCTTGCGCCAGTTGTAAGCCTTCTTGTTCTGTGTTTTTTTGCCCCAGTTCACATTCTTTTTCTTGGTGTTCGGGTATACACGTTGAAAACCCTGTTGATTTTTATACTCTGTTGGTCCTTGGTTGTTCCGCTGTTGGCCCTGTTGATTTTGTAGCCGTTCGCTACGTCGGGGTTGAGTGTTTTCGTTATCGTTAGAAGACGAAAACTCATCAGAGATAGAATCTAACAGTTCAGCGTCATTGGTTACGCTAAAATTCAAATTATTACTATTGTTTATTGGCATTTGAAAGATAGAATCATGCACTGACTTATTAAAAGGTGGATCTGGGTATGCAGTTTTTTCCTCATATGCCAGTTTGTCTCTACTAATCTTTCGTTTTTTTGTTTCACTTAATTTTTTCAACAAAGTGTCTATACTTATAAAGATTCTGCCATACTCGTACTCGTAGCGACCAAAATGTGGGTCTTTTTTTTTTTTTTTTTTTCTGTCAAAGTGATTATCCAATTAATTATTCTAAGTAAAATATTGGTGGGAGTATATATTACTGAAGCATTTGCTATAGGTTTGTCTGAAGAAGTGCATGTATTTCAATGCATGAAAGCGCTTACAAACAGTAAAGTATTTTGGATTTATTCTTCGACTGGCGCCATTTGTTGAAACTACAATGGTACCCAAAGAGTGTATGGTCTCAACACTGTCAAAGTTTGGAAACAGTCATACCACTAATTCCTTGCCTTCAGCAGGAGTTTCGATGCTGGGCTCAAGCTTGTCACCTCAACAAGGGACAGCCTTTTACTCAACCCACAGCCAGGCAAACACTGACAACAGATGCATCGGATTATGCCTGGGGAGCACACATGGCAGGAAAATGTATTCAGGGCAAGTGGCCCGCAGAACACAAAGGCATCTTTGCATCAATCAAAAAGAGATGCTAGCTGTACAAAATGCCTTTATAGCTTTCAAGGACCTGCTGCATCCAGGACAACTATTACTAAAGACAGACAACACCACAGTTATGTGGTACATAAACAAGCAAGGGGGCACACGCTCCTACCCCCTCTGCAGACAAGCCATGACCTTGTGGAACACAGCTCTAGACTACCAAGTTCATCTGCAAGCACAATTCCTGCCAGGAGAGAAAAACACACTGGCAGACGACTTAAGCAGAAACACCATGGATCCCCACGAATGGGAATTGAATCCACAAATATTCAGAATGATAACACAGAAATGGTGGAGCCCGGACATAGATCTGTTTGCATCCCCAATGAACTGCCAGTTACAGAAATTCTGCACAAGGAGTTACCATCCACAAGCATGGAAAGTAGATGCCCTGTCATTCAACTGGAGAAACCTGCAAGTATACGCTTTCCCACCTCTACCTCTCCTTCCAAAGGTACTCATAAAAGCCAGGCAAGAAGAGCCAAAGATGATCCTGATTGCACCAGACTGGCCACGCCAGCACTGGTACCCAGTCTTAAAGAACTTTGCACAAGAACCACCCTGGATTTTGCCTCAAATCCCTCATTTGCTGACTCAGCACAACAATCAGATACTTCACAGCCAGCTAAAGACCTTAAACCTAGCTGCATGGAAAATTCCTTAGTCAAGCAAGCACTGCCTCTCTCCAAAGCTGTTACGAATGTCAATTTGGAGGACAGAAGACCTAGTACCAGGAAAGCCTATTCGGATAAATGGAAGAGATTCTGTGCCTGGAACCAGGCTCACAGCCTTGACCCTCTTGTCCCAAACATTCCTCAGATTCTACAATATTTAACTGAGATGCTGGACAAGGGCCTCTCGTTTTCATCCATCAAGATCCACGCCTCTGCCATTTCTGTTCATTACAACACGGATCCACCAATTTTCTCTAATCCTTTGCTCAAACAGTACCTCAGAGGGGCTAAAAAACACAAGACCGCCCCGTAGAGCACCTACTCCAACTTGGAACCTCAACTTTGTTTTGGAAAAATTAACTTTACCTCCTTTTGAGCCAGCTAACGCAGCAAAATTAAAATACATCTCTTGGAAAACTGCTCTTGGCAGTAACAGCAGGAAGAGTTTCAGAATTACAGGCACTAATGGCAGTGGAACCTTTCCTCATTTTCCACCAGGACAGGGTGTCTTTATGAACTAACCCTATGTTTATGCCAAAGGTGGTATCAAGTGTGGCTCTAAACCAAACAATTCATTTGCCAACTTTTTATCCAAAACCACAGAATAAAGGGGAGAGACTACTGCATTCCTTGGACATTCACAGGCAGTTACACTTCTACCTGGACAAAACCAAAGCTTTCAGAAAATCTGAGCAATTACTGGTAGCATATGCTTCAGGAGCACAGGGAAAAGCCATTTCAAAACAGACTATTTCAAAATGGATAGGACATTGTATACGTTTCTGCTAAACACACCATGGGAAACCTGTATCTAGCAGCATTAGATCTCACTCCACCAGGGCAAAAGCCACTTCAACTGCTTACCTCAGAGGAGTACCTACCAAGGATATTTTGGAAGCAGCAGCATGGAGTTCTGTGCATACCTTCACCAAGCATTACCATTTGCCTTTATACTCCAAATCCAGAGCTGGCTTCGCCACTGCTGTGCTGCAGGGCCTTATAGCCACCCCTAATGCCTTATAAAACCAGCCACCCTACCTCAGCTTTGGGATTCCACCCAAGTGTAATGACTGCAGCAGTGTAACACGATGAACATAGTACAGTTTTGTACCTACCATAAATGTAGATGTTAGAGTGTAAACACTGCTGCAGTCCAGGTTACCCTCCCTCCTTCCCATCTTACTTGCTGGTAGGTACCTATGTCTTTTACCCTTTACTACCTATGGGGAGTATTTGCTGGTAACTGAAAATTGTTGCTTGCTTTTCTTATGTATGCTTTACTAGCAATTTGAATTGCCTACCTGTTTGGGGGCACCTGATATCTGGGGCAAGAAAAACTGAAGAAAATGGCGTCGGCTGCATCTTGTATACCTCTGTCGCACTGATGTCAGGGAGGAGGCGACAGCAACCGACGCCGGACCAAGACTTTGGAACTCAGGCCGACTGGGGAGAACCGCCTGACGGCAGGATAACCCAAGTGTAATGACTGCAGCAGTGTTTATACTCGAACATCTACATTTATGGTAGGTACAAAACTGTACTTTGTCTATCGTTATAAATCAGTCCATCTCTGAATCTAAAGTTCCAACTATCTGGAAACGGTTCTACACTCTTCCTCTTCACAAAGGAGGTAACTCCACAGAGATAACTAACTATAGACCTATCGCTATCCTCTCCCCTCTTTCAAAAATCCTCGAGAAATGTATACACAAACAAGCTATGCACTTTTTTCACATAAGAAAAACTGCTCACCCCTACTCAGCATGGTTTCCGTCTCAAGCACAGTACCACCACAGCTCTGTTATCCTTTCTCAACACTGTTACTGTAGTCAGAGACGATCATAAAGTCGTATCTTGCCCATTCCTTGATCTTTCAAAGCTTTTGACACTGTCTCACACCCTTTACTGCTTAACAAACTCACAGACCTTAATTTCTCTCCTGATACAGTAGCATGGTTCTCCAGCTATCTCAATGGTGATCATCAATCAGTCAAATGGGAGTATGCACTATCTTCCTCCATCAAGTAAAACAGGTCTCCCCCAAGGATCCATTCTTGGACCTGTACTTTTTAATATCTTTACCAACTCACTTAACTCCTCGTGTTCAGTCTCTCATTGTCCTATATGCAGATGACTCTACAGTCATCGCTATTGCTAACTCCCCCTCCAAACTCATATCAAAAACTTAGACATCCTTTAACTCAGTGGAGACTTGGCTCAAAAAAAAAAAAAAAAATCCTCAACCCTAAAAAAACAAAATTGTACTCTTTCTTCCAAAATCTGTTAACCATGTCATATCTTCCTTTTCCATAACATCATTAAACAATACTCCAATAGAAGTTGATTCTAGCACAAAACTTCTTGGCATCACCATTGATGATCAACTAAAATTTGATCTGCATATTAACAGTTGTATCAGAAAAACCTGTCAGAAGCTAGGACTCCTGTATAGGAATAACAAATTCCTCACTGCTGTAGCCAGGCTTTACTCTAACTCATGCCTACCTTCTACCTTGTCTAACATACTGTTCCCAAATGCTCACAAATCTGAACTCCTCTATTCTTACCAAACTAGAATCGACCTTACAAAAGATAGCCAGATTCGCAGCTCAACAAACTTATAAATCTCACCACTGTCTCTAACAAACCTGAACTGGCTCGAACTACCTCACCAGCTACTCCAATCCCAGCTCCAAATTATACACTGTTCTATATCAACCATCTTTCTGCCCAGCTCTGTCTCTCATTTCCCATTACACACCTGCCAGACATCTCCGAAGTGCAACCCAAAACGTATTAAAGGTTCACAAACCAAAATCTAAGACAGGCTGTAGCTTATATAGCTACCATCCCCCCATTGCATGGAACAAACTTCCACTAGAAATAAGGAACCTTACACACCCCAAACAATTTAAGATGGACACCAAAGACTACTTTAAGAAACACTGGACTTGTCACTGTTCACACCCTCCATAATAACAATCGACCTACTTAGCACTGGTAAAACAATACATAGCATGAACAACTTATTTCCTCTTCTATCTAGTCAACTCCTAAAACTAAGCTATTTTGCTGCCTTAGAACTGCAGACTAACAAACCACTACTACTTACTTCTCATGCTTTTATTGTTACTCAGTCCTCTATGACTTCAGTATAAGTCGATAATTACTGTATTGATGATTGTAGCCTCCTAAATATTTCTTGATTATTCTAATGTTGAGTGTCTCTATTGCTATTGTTATACTTTTTATGTACATCTAGGAGTTTTTCTCCCCGGGCCTCTGCTGAAAAAGGCCTTGTACCCAGTCGGAAACTCCCGGTCAACAAATGTAAAATAAATACATTATTGATGCAGATTTTTGGAGACAGCATCTGGCAAGGAGCAGCATGATTAGTATGTTTGATTACTTTACAGTCAAATTTGGTGTATCCTCAGGGCGCACATTCCATTGAGACATAGTGTGTTTTGCATGTGGATATCATATTAAATCTTCAGCTGTAAACTGCTTTGGGGAACTGGTGTAAAGCCCCTTGTATACATCTAACAATTTCAATATTTCACAGGGATTTTGATGTCAGTCGTGACAGTATACTCCATTTCTGCTGTGGCCACTTAGACATTGTTTGTAATGTAAGGTGAAACTAATGTCCCTAATATGTGTGTAGTAGTAATCATTAGATCAGAATCATAGAATAATTTTTCTTTCACTAGTTTAGAGCATCATTTCTTTTATTGGATATAGTGTAAGGTTTAACCATCTTCTGTTGGAGGCATTGTGCTGACGTGAAATGTGATTGAGGTGCGTTGATATACATGGGGGGGGGGGGTAGTGGCATTGTGTGTTTGGAGACAAATTTTCATAGGTTCAAAAGTGTGTACTAGGCTAATGGCCCTAGAGCCTTTACAAGCTTAGCCCAAAAAAAAAATTGCCCAGCCACCCGATGTTAGTTCTCAGTGCCCATATCTAGTAGGGCAACTGGAATGATCCCTGGAGTGAACTTTGTTACCCATCCACTTATCAAAATTCCTCTTGAAGAGGACCAGCGAGGTGCTCTGCTTGACATGAATGGGAAGCTTATTCAAGTATGGGCAGTCTTTGTGAGATGAACCTGTCCCTCCAGCATGTTCTGTTAATTGTGGTAATGAGGTTGTAATCTTTGGAGCATGTGGCATGGGGGATTGGGATTTCTTTAGGTGTGGCATTTCAAGTAGAGCTGGGTCGGACATGGCTTTGTAAGTCAAGCAAAGATCACCTCTAAGTAGACTATAAGAGACTGAGAACAGCTGACGTTTTTTGAGTCTGTCCATGTAGGACGTGTTTAAGGCCTAGGATCCTTTTTGTGAGATACATTTGTGGCCTCTCCAGCTGTTGTAGGTGTCTGGTCAGGTACATGCCAAACTGGGCATTATATTCGATGACTGGTCTAATGAGGGATGAGTAGAGAGGGATTGTGACCTCTTTCTTCCTGGATGCGAAACCTTGGGTTATAAGATGTGCTACGTAGAAGGACTTTCTGACCACCATGGCAATGTGGTGGTTGAAGGTGAGGTGGCTGTCGACCTGGGTGCCCAGATCTCTTATGGCCCCTTCAGTGTTCAGTGGGCTAACATAAATGTGCTAATTCGTGGGAACTGATTTTTTTGCAAAGGGGATAACGCAGTTTTTGGGATTAAGCTTCACGCCATGGTTCCGACACCAGTCATTGGTCTCAGAGACGCCCTTTTGTAGGACGTGTGCATCACTTTGGGAGTTGATAATGACTCCTAGCTTGCAGTCATTAACGAACTTGGTCAGCCAGAGTTGTCCTGTGTTGGTCTGGACTTTTGAGAAGTAGATGCCAAACAGGAGGGGGCCCAGGACCGAGCCCTGTGGGACTCCACTCATGACTGATCGACAGTCTGACGTGGAATCTGCAACTTTCACTCTGTGGGTCCTGTCTGTGAGCCAATTTGCAACCCGTCTAGTGATGTAAGTATTGATGCCTAGTTTGTTGAGCTTATCAATGATACCTGAGTGGGGCATAGTATCTAAGGCCTTGGCCAGGTTGAAGTAGGCTGTATGGCACTACCTTACCCTCATCCACAACCTTGGTGACTGCCTCGAAGAAGTCAACCAGGTTCAGCAGGCAGGATCTCCCCTGGACAAAGACAAACTGTGTGGGGTCGAGAGTTTGGAGATTTATATCTTTGTTAAGCAGGTCCATGATGATGCGCGCCATAGCTTTGCATACCAGACTTGTCAGGCTAATGGGGTGATAGTTCCCAGGGTCTGTAGTTGCTCCCCCTTTATGGAGCGGGATGACTGTAGCAGTGCACCATTCGTTAGGGACATAGCCTGAGGTAAGGCTGTGATTGAACAGGACACACAGATGTAGTACCAGTTCGTTTTGTAGTTCATGTGGGACATAGCCAGGGATATTATCAGGTCCCATGGATGCTGTATTCTTGGCTTTGGACAATGCAGCTTTTACTTGGCCACAGAAATGGTGGGTACCAGGCTTTCTTCTGGTATTGTGATAGGGCCCTGGGGGGGTGGGGGTGGGGGGTTAAAGTTTGCACTGAATCTGTCGGCCAGCATGTTGGCTATATCTTTTGGCTCAGTGTAGGAGGTGCCATTGCGTAGTAACTCCGAGCAAATCTGGGTATTGCCTTTGAGGTTTTTGATATAGCTATAGAAGGCTTTGTGGTTGTCACAATTCTGCTTTCATAGCTGGCATTTAGAGGATTTGATAAGGGATCTCAGCTTTCTTTTGAGACTGAGAAGGGAGGTTTTCCAGTCTTGTGACTTAATTTTGTTCTGCAACAGTTTCTTCCTTCTGTTGTAGAGTTTATTGATGCCTGGGGACCATTCCTACTTGCTGTACAAGCACTGTCTCGGTAAAATACAACATAGTCAAGGGACAGCTGGTTAGGATATCTAAGATGGTTGGGAGGTTGCTAATAATGGTTAAGGTGTTCAGCTTACAGACACAATGTGCATGGTTTGATACTTGCATGGGGTAATTGGCTAGGCTTAAAATGGCCCACAAGGACAGTTAGCCTAGTACTAATCTATGAACCAGATTGGCTTCCTTTTTTTGGAAGAGAGCGTCTTAGTTTATTTGGTATGGCAAGGTCCATGCATTTGTGTACATGCTCGTACAGTGCATTGGTGTACGATTCGGCAGTCATGCAGCTATTTTCCATTGGCATGAGTGCCAAGAAGTTAGCCACCTCTGTTTTTAGGTGCCCAAAGTCAGCTTTAGAGATGTTTTTCAGGGTGGTCACCTTCCATGGTGATCAGTTTGTGGTCAGATTTAATCAGGGAGGACTTTATTTTTATTTTATTTATTTTACATTTGTTGACCGGGAAAGTCCGACTGGACACATGTCCATTTACAGCGGAGGCCCGAGGAGAAAAGCTCCATTTTGCATATAATGCAGTAGTTAGAAAGATGAGTTATGAGGAGTTTTTTAAATTGAGTAGTGGAGTTATTGGATGTGAGGGTGGCTGGTAAAGAGTTCCAGAGTTTGGTGATGCAGTAGCTATAGAGAGATTTCCCTGCTTCGTTTTTGTAATTGGTGACCTCAAGAAGGTTAAGGGTATTAGATCTCAAAATTCTTTTTGTGGTGTAAAGTTGTATAAGATGTTGGAGGGCTGAGACATTGTCTGGGTGGTGGTATAGCCTATGTGCTAGTGACAGTTGATTGAGTTGCAATAGTTAAGGGAGTTCTAACCAGTTTAGTTTTGTAAGGGCTATACAGTGATGTGTTCTATATGTAGATTCAGTAGCAAATCTAGCGATCTTGTTGTAACAGGATTCTAGCCTGTTAAGATCAGATTTACAAAGGTTGACTTGGCTATAGGTGTGGAGCAACAGTCTCCAATGTTGGTGATAACCATGTCAAGGATGTTGCTTCCTCTAATGAGGGTCAGAATGAGCTGGTCCATGGCATTGGAATTGATAAATTTCAGAAAGCGTTGGGCCTGTACATTGGTACTTGAGTAGTTTTCCCAGTTGATGGAAGGGTAGTTGAAGTCGCCCAGTATGAGAGTATTGGGTTGGACCTTGATAGATTCCAGGGTGCTTAGGAAGTCGGAGTGAGAGTCTGGGGACATGTTGGGGTTCTGTAGTAGACTATAACGTGTATTGCCATCTTGCCCAGTGTTAGCTGTACCTGAAGTATCTCGGATGCATTATGCTGGGCTACCAGTCTAGAGATGTGTGTATCCTTTAAGAATATGGAGACAACACCGCCTTTGGAGCTTCCGGCTGTATTCTGGGGCTGAAAGGTATGGAATGAGTTGTAGCCTGGGAGCGCAGGGGTGCTTAGTGCCTCTTTAAACCAGGTCTCCGTTACACCACAGATGTCGACATTCTCCATTTTGAGGAGAGAGCTTTCGAGCAAATACATCTTGAGATTTAGACTTCTAGCTTTGAACAGCATGACCTTCAGATTGCATTTGTTTGTAGCTGTTAGGGTGGAATTTGGGTCTTTGGAACACTGCAAGAACCTTAGCCAGTACCCAGAATCCCAGGGGTGGCAGATGCAGGCCGTCTTTGGCAAAGCATTGAGGTCTGTCGATCATGTCGTCCCAGGCAGACAGAATGACACCAGAAACTTGGCCAATTGTTGAAGTCCGTCTTTTTCTGCTCGTATTGTGGTATAATTCTGGGTGATGGTAAAATACTGCTTAGGGCTAGGGTCATACCTACCTGGGTCACATTATCCGAGAGTTCCATCACATCTCTTTTCATGTAGTTCAGGGAGGTATGTTTTAGGTCATTCAAACCCACATGGACAGTGACTGAGTTATATTTGTACTTGTTGTGGAGTGACCTGAGTAAATGTGTTATGTGGCGGATCCTGCCACCTGATAGACAACTGACTGTGTCACCTTCTTGTTCAACCTAAAGAGTGGGACATCAGTGTGCCTCACAATTGAGTCTCCTATGATTAGTACATAGGGCAAAGTGTTTTGCCTTAAGGGCTTGGGTTGAGGGGCCCACTGTGATGGTGAACAATGTATTCTGGGTTGGTGTTGTGTTGTGGTGGTAGAGTGCGTTTGTCTTGGGGGGGGGGTCTCTGTTATTTGGGTACATTTTTATTGAGATCATGGTTTGTGTTTCTATGTGTGAGTTGTGATGGTTTGTGTTTTGGAGGGCTGTGTGTTCTGTGTAGTGAGTTGCAGATGTTGACCTTCTCCTCTTGACCAGCTAGTCCCGTCTTGGTTGGGGCGTGCACTGCTTCCAGTTTGGTGATATGTGCATCTCTCACAGGTATGAGTGTTGGAAGGTAAGAGGAGAGAGTTGTCTGTGTACATTACAGTTCCCACACTGTCTCAGAATGCCCAAGTGCACCAGGTTAGCAGGACAAAGTACAGGAAATTGCCCTACAATCATACCAGCAGGGGTGGTCATAACTAAAAACTACTGGTGCTGTTACTGCATAGGAGCAGCTAGTGCTGATAGCACCCAAGTGCCTTACAATAAATGATACAAAAGCCTGTTAAAGTGCTAGCCGATAACACTAATTGAAGTGCAAGAAGTAGAACAAGCACTTTCTAAGGGGAAAATTGAAGAGCAGACTTTCTGGCACCGGTAATAGTTTACCTCAGCTGAGCACCGCTGCATGGTGTGCAAACACAGGCTTTTAAACCAGAAAGTTGGAAGCGGCCAATAAACTAGAGTTTCTGGGCCAGAAACCGCTACTCTTGTGGTAGATAGACTTACCTAGTGCTTACCACTCCCACTGATAAGCTAGAAGGCTTGCCTCCAACAGAAAGGACTGGGGAGCTCAGAAACTTACAGATTTGCTGTATCCAGCACTGTTCTGTATCTGGACTAGGCTAGTTACAGGAAAGGTGGGAAACAAGCTTAGAACTTTTTTCTTTCTTTCAGAAAAGCAGTTAAAACAGTAGCAAAAACACTTTAAATTCAGTACAAGCTAGCACACTTGAGTGTGTAGCAATATTACGGCAAATACAGTTTAAATCAATGCAGATAAATTAAAAATGACAAAAAAAGTGCAGAGAGCAGTAAGTTATAAAAAAATCAAAATGGAGGCACTTAAGTGCAGAATAAGAGCACGTGAACACTTAAGAGTACACAGAACAACAAACTAAGGTAATAAGGTACAAGACAGTTAAGTAAGAACAGCTGAAGAAAGTATAAACAAGTTTTTTTTAGTGGGAGGGAGGTAACAGAGCAGATTAATATACTATATGGGATGTCCTTCCCAAGTGCTGTCTCTGTACACAGCAGAGGAGATGGGGCTGGTAGGAGTGTCTGAAATCAAAATATGATCTCACTGTACTCTGACTCTGAGTGGGCAAATAAGATGGGCCCAGGAGGAGTGTCCAAAAACAAATTGACAACAGGGGCGGACAGTTCCAAAGCCACCAAGATTAACACCACAACACGTTTTGATTTAATTACAAAATTAAGTTTTCTTGGGTAGGAGTCTTAGCATGGCACATCTTGACTTGGCAATATTTGCCCACTCTTCCTTGCAAAAGCACTCCAAATCTGTCAGATTGCGAGGGCGTCTGTTGTTTTCAGCCCTCTTCAGGTCACCCCACAGATTTTGCATTGGATTTAGGTCTTGTCTCTGGCTGGGCCATTCCAAAACTTTAAATTTCTTCTGGTGAAGCCAGTCTTTTGTTGATTTGGATGTATGCTTGGGGTCATTGTCTTGTTGAAAGGTGAAATTCCTCTTCATCTTAAGCTTTATAACAGACGCCTGAAGATTTTGGGCCAAAAATGACTGGTATTTGGAACTGTTCATACTTCCCTCCACCTTGACTAAAGCCCCAATTCCAGCTGAAGAAAAGCAACCCCAACGCATGATACTGCCATCACCATGCTTCACCATGGGGATTGTGTTCTTTTGGTGATGCAAAGTGTTGCTTTTGCGCCAAACATACTTTTTGGTATCATGGCCAGAAAGTTCAACCTTGGTCTCATCAGCCATAACACATTTTCCCTCATGCTTTTGGGAGACTTGATGTATTGTTTTGCAAATTTTAGCTGTGCCTGGATTTTTTCTGTGTAAGAAAGGGCTTCCGAATTGCAACCCTACCCCATAGCCCAGACATATGGAGAATACGGGAGATTGTTGTCACAACCAGTACTTGTCAGAAATTCCTGCATCTCCTTCGGTGTTGCTGTAGGTCTCTTGGCAACCTCCCTGACCAATTTTCATCTCGTCTTTTCATCACTTTTGGAGGGATGTCCAGTCCTTTGCTGTGTCACAGTTGTCCCATATTTTCTCCACTTTTTGTTGACTGACTTCACTGTGTTTCATCGTGTATCCAATGTTGTGGAAATTTTTTGTACCCCTCTCCTGACTGATAGCTTTCAACAGTGAGATCACTTTGATGCTTTGTAAGCGCTGTACAAACCATGGCTTTTGCTGTAGCAGGTAACTGAGTAAATGTCAGGAAAATCCTACTAGGACAACTAAACTTTATTTGGGGTTAATCAGAGTCTCTTTAATTGATGGCAGGTGTGTACCCAAGAAGACTGAATGCTGTAATGAAATTAAAAGGTGCTTCAACAAAGTATTAGTTTAAGGGTGTGCACACTTATGCAACCAGCTTATTGTACGTTTTTTTATTTTTTATATTTTTTTTCCCCTAACAAGATTTATTTTTCAATTGAATCGTACATGTTATAGGTCACATTAAAGGTGGGAAAAGTTTTGAAATGATTTATCGTAGTCTCATTTTTTTATATCACAAAAACCTGGCATTTTAACAGGGGTCTGTAAACTCTTTATAGCCACCGTAAGTGCTCCACTTCACTACTTAGTGCTAGTATTTTTTGCAGTGTTACCTATTTGGTATTGTTATTATTGGCCTATAGACTTGTTTATAGTTATAGCTGTCTTTCCTGTTTTTGTCTTTTTAGACTGCATTCCCTTTTGGACTCTCCTCTCTTGTCAGACTTCCAGCTATCAGGCATTGCTTTAAAAAATCTCAAATATAGTTCTTGTTGTATTTTCTCTGTTTCAGCTGTAGTTAGGGGTTAGATAGTTATTACTGTGACGTAATACTGTTTTGGTGGTGGTGGTTGCATTATGGTTATTTTTTTGTTCCTTTCTGGATACCAGATGGAAAAGGGTGAGGAAAGAAATAATAAAAAAAAATGCTCCATGTGCAGGCATAAAACTCCCCATTCAAAAAAAAAAAAAAAAACCTGCGTGTGTAGCGGATTTTGAAAAAGCAACATGTATACTCTCTAGATCTTGACTCCATGAAAACCAGTAAAACCTCCCTAAAAAGTTTGAGTACAAGGTTACAGAAAGAGATTCTTCGACACTTCAGAACCATCCTTGGTGCCAAAAGCAATATGGATAGATGAATTTGTGGCTTGTTTCTCACGTATACTCCAACTGTGGATACAGACCCTATTATTGTGTAAGATGTTTTACACAAGTGACTCAGGTTCTCTAAAAAAGGGGTTACATTGGGTCCCATCTTGACCATCCGTCTGCATTGCTGTTAAAATCCTTCAGGTCTTACAAGATTATGTCAGAGGCAGCCCTGGATTAATCTGAGGAGCTTTCTTAAGATGCAGATCAAGATAGGAGTCATATCTTCTCTGTTGTACTCAGAGTTGGTTCAGGTCATGTGTCACCACTTCTAGCTCCTTCCCAGTGCACTTCTCTGTTCCATTGGTTTCAGAGCAGATCTTCCACCTATCAAATGTGGGAATATTTGATCAAATGCACCCCCACTGTCATCTGGGCCAAGGAGTTTGAGTTTTGGAAAAAAAAACAGTACTTGAACACAGGGCTTTGGTGCTGTTTTCAGAGCTGTCTTGTACAGTTTCTCTGGTGGTGTTGAAAACTTCGGCTTTCAAGTTGTCGATTTCATCCTACAGGCGAGCCACCTTTTCTGCTCCTGATTTTCATCCTTTGGTCTGGTCATTTATCTTACTGGGATGGCGTCTTTGGATCAGGTGGTGGTCGAAACCTCCTTTGGGGAGGGTCATTGTATTTCCACAGAAAGCAGAGACTCAGACTTCCATAGTGGAGTCCACCGATTTGTCAGGCCATACCATGATGTACCAAAAAAAGAGGACGAGCATAAAGAAGCATATAGATTCATATAGATTCTTCAGAGACTCTTGCATCCAGTAGAGACTATGATAATAGAGAGGGATCCTCCTGTCCCCTCCTGAAGATGCCTCATTTGGTGAAATCATAAAAGTTGTATGGCAG